>NC_034197.2:38216814-38271775 GCF_002021735.2 Oncorhynchus kisutch
ACAGCCTCAGTGTATTAGAGTGACTAACCGTGTCAGTGTATTAGAATGACTAACCGTGTCAGTGTATTAGAGTAACTTACAGCCTCAGTGTATTAGAGTGACTAACCGTGTCAGTGTATTAGAGTTACTCACAGCCTCAGTGTATTAGAGTGACTAACCGTGTCAGTGTATTAGAGTTACTCACAGCCTCAGTGTATTAGAGTGACTAACAGCCTCAGTGTATTAGAGTGACTAACCGTGTCAGTGTATTAGAGTGACTAACCGTGTCAGTGTATTAGAATGACTAACCGTGTCAGTGTATTAGAATGACTAACTGTGTCAGTGTATTAGAATGACTAACCGTGTCAGTGTATTAGAGTTACTCACAGCCTCAGTGTATTAGAGTGACTAACCGTGTCAATGTATTAGAATGACTAACCGTGTCAGTGTATTAGAGTAACTTACAGCCTCAGTGTATTAGAGTGACTAACCATGTCAGTGTATTAGAGTTACTCACAGCCTCAGTGTATTAGAGTGACTAACCATGTCAGTGTATTAGAGTTACTCACAGCCTCAGTGTATTAGAGTGACTAACCGTGTCAGTGTATTAGAGTTACTCACAGCCTCAGTGTATTAGAGTGACTAACCGTGTCAGTGTATTAGAATGACTAACAGCCTCAGTGTATTAGAGTGACTAACAGCCTCAGTGTATTAGAGTGACTAACCGTGTCAGTGTATTAGAATGACTAACCGTGTCAGTGTATTAGAATGACTAACTGTGTCAGTGTAAGCCTCGGTGGAGATGTATGTTTAATATTTTCACAGTGCAGCTGACAGTCCGGGCTGACCAGGACTGATTTTAACAAGCCCATGAAAGTCCTTGTAGTGAAATAGAACTTGCTGATAGATTCATAGTTGTCAATGAATCTCCAGAGTGTTCAGTTCTGCACTGAGAGGCATGTTTTTCCATCCCCTTGTGCCTGACGTAGATGATGTTGCGTAAACATTTCCTCAGCAGTATTTGAAAGGCCCTCTGTGGCGTCTTGTAAATCTGCCTTCTTCTCTGAAGTCTTATCTATGCCCGGGAGACTCTGGATGGGTTGTGCGTGTATGTGTGTGTGTTATATGTGTGTGCGTGTCCACTGCTATAACTGTAGCTTCGGCTCAGAGGTGGGGAGAGGACAGAAGAGTCCTGGAGTAGTATCCCTCCCACAAGTGATTTAAACTGCAGAGGTGAGCTGTTCTCAGAGGTTGACTGGACTGTCCGACTGGGCACACTTAGCACTGTGATTTGTTCCCTGGTCTGAGGACAACAAATCAGGGTTTACCAGCCAACCTGCAGATAGAAGACTGTTGGAAAAGTGTCTGAATCACCAGCCCACCTGCAGATAGAAGACTGTTGGAATAGTGTCTGAATCACCAGCCCACCTGCAGATAGAAGACTGTTGGGAAAGTGTCTGAATCGCCAGCTAACCTGCAGATAGAAGACTGTTGGAATAGTGTCTGAATCACCAGCTAACCTGCAGATAGAAGACTGTTGGAAAAGTGTCTGAATCACCAGCTAACCTGCAGATAGAAGACTGTTGGGAAAGTGTCTGAATCACCAGCTAACCTGCAGGTAGAAGACTGTTGGAATAGTGTCTGAATCACCAGCTAACCTGCAGATAGAAGACTGTGGGAATAGTGTCTGAATCACCAGCTAACCTGCAGATAGAAGACGGTTGGAATAGTGTCTGAATCACCAGCTAACCTGCAGATAGAAGACTGTTGGAATAGTGTCTGAATCACCAGCTAACCTGCAGATAGAATACTGTTGGAATAGTGTCTGAATCACCAGCTAACCTGCAGATAGAAGACTGTTGGAATAGTGTCTGAATCACCAGCTAACCTGCAGATAGAAGACTGTGGGAATAGTGTCTGAATCACCAGCTAACCTGCAGATAGAAGACGGTTGGAATAGTGTCTGAATCACCAGCTAACCTGCAGATAGAAGACTGTTGGAATAGTGTCTGAATCACCAGCTAACCTGCAGATAGAAGACTGTTGGAATAGTGTCTGAATCACCAGCTAACCTGCAGATAGAAGACTGTTGGAATAGTGTCTGAATCACCAGCTAACCTGCAGATAGAAGACGGTTGGAATAGTGTCTGAATCACCAGCTAACCTGCAGATAGAAGACGGTTGGAATAGTGTCTGAATCACCAGCTAACCTGCAGATAGAAGACTGTTGGAATAGTGTCTGAATCACCAGCTAACCTGCAGATAGAAGACTGTGGGAATAGTGTCTGAATCACCAGCTAACCTGCAGATAGAAGACTGTTGGAATAGTGTCTGAATCACCAGCTAACCTGCAGATAGAAGACTGTTGGAATAGTGTCTGAATCACCAGCTAACCTGCAGATAGAAGACTGTTGGAATAGTGTCTGAATCACCAGCTAACCTGCAGATAGAAGACTGTTGGGAAAGTGTCTGAATCACCAGCTAACCTGCAGATAGAAGACTGTTGGGAAAGTGTCTGAATCACCAGCTAACCTGCAGATAGAAGACTGTTGGGAAAGTGTCTGAATCACCAGCTAACCTGCAGATAGAAGACTGTTGGGAAAGTGTCTGAATCACCAGCTAACCTGCAGATAGAAGACTGTTGGGAAAGTGTCTGAACCACCAGCTAACCTGCAGATAGAAGACTGTTGGGAAAGTGTCTGAATCACCAGCTAACCTGCAGATAGAAGATTGTTGGGAAAGTGTCTGAATCACCAGCTAACCTGCAGATAGAAGACTGTTGGGAAAGTGTCTGAATCACCAGCTAACCTGCAGATAGAAGACTGTTGGAATAGTGTCTGAATCACCAGCTAACCTGCAGATAGAAGACTGTTGGAATAGTGTCTGAATCACCAGCTAACCTGCAGATAGAAGACGGTTGGAATAGTGTCTGAATCACCAGCTAACCTGCAGATAGAAGACTGTTGGAATAGTGTCTGAATCACCAGCTAACCTGCAGATAGAAGACTGTTGGAATAGTGTCTGAATCACCAGCTAACCTGCAGATAGAAGACTGTTGGAATAGTGTCTGAATCACCAGCTAACCTGCAGATAGAAGACTGTTGGAATAGTGTCTGAATCACCAGCTAACCTGCAGATAGAAGACTGTTGGAATAGTGTCTGAATCACCAGCTAACCTGCAGATAGAAGACTGTTGGGAAAGTGTCTGAATCACCAGCTAACCTGCAGATAGAAGACTGTTGGGAAAGTGTCTGAATCACCAGCTAACCTGCAGATAGAAGACTGTTGGGAAAGTGTCTGAATCACCAGCTAACCTGCAGATAGAAGACTGTTGGGAAAGTGTCTGAATCACCAGCTAACCTGCAGATAGAAGACTGTTGGGAAAGTGTCTGAACCACCAGCTAACCTGCAGATAGAAGACTGTTGGAATAGTGTCTGAATCACCAGCTAACCTGCAGATAGAAGACTGTTGGAATAGTGTCTGAATCACCAGCTAACCTGCAGATAGAAGACGGTTGGAATAGTGTCTGAATCACCAGCTAACCTGCAGATAGAAGACTGTTGGAATAGTGTCTGAATCACCAGCTAACCTGCAGATAGAAGACTGTTGGAATAGTGTCTGAATCACCAGCTAACCTGCAGATAGAAGACTGTTGGAATAGTGTCTGAATCACCAGCTAACCTGCAGATAGAAGACTGTTGGAATAGTGTCTGAATCACCAGCTAACCTGCAGATAGAAGACTGTTGGAATAGTGTCTGAATCACCAGCTAACCTGCAGATAGAAGACTGTTGGGAAAGTGTCTGAATCACCAGCTAACCTGCAGATAGAAGACTGTTGGGAAAGTGTCTGAATCACCAGCTAACCTGCAGATAGAAGACTGTTGGGAAAGTGTCTGAATCACCAGCTAACCTGCAGATAGAAGATTGTTGGGAAAGTGTCTGAATCACCAGCTAACCTGCAGATAGAAGACTGTTGGGAAAGTGTCTGAATCACCAGCTAACCTGCAGATAGAAGACTGTTGGAATAGTGTCTGAATCACCAGCTAACCTGCAGATAGAAGACTGTTGGAATAGTGTCTGAATCACCAGCTAACCTGCAGATAGAAGACGGTTGGAATAGTGTCTGAATCACCAGCTAACCTGCAGATAGAAGACTGTTGGAATAGTGTCTGAATCACCAGCTAACCTGCAGATAGAAGACTGTTGGAATAGTGTCTGAATCACCAGCTAACCTGCAGATAGAAGACTGTTGGGAAAGTGTCTGAATCACCAGCTAACCTGCAGATAGAAGATTGTTGGGAAAGTGTCTGAATCACCAGCTAACCTGCAGATAGAAGACTGTTGGGAAAGTGTCTGAATCACCAGCTAACCTGCAGATAGAAGACTGTTGGAATAGTGTCTGAATCACCAGCTAACCTGCAGATAGAAGACTGTTGGAATAGTGTCTGAATCACCAGCTAACCTGCAGATAGAAGACGGTTGGAATAGTGTCTGAATCACCAGCTAACCTGCAGATAGAAGACTGTTGGAATAGTGTCTGAATCACCAGCTAACCTGCAGATAGAAGACTGTTGGAATAGTGTCTGAATCACCAGCTAACCTGCAGATAGAAGACTGTTGGAATAGTGTCTGAATCACCAGCTAACCTGCAGATAGAAGACGGTTGGAATAGTGTCTGAATCACCAGCTAACCTGCAGATAGAAGACGGTTGGAATAGTGTCTGAATCACCAGCTAACCTGCAGATAGAAGACGGTTGGAATAGTGTCTGAATCACCAGCTAACCTGCAGATAGAAGACTGTTGGAATAGTGTCTGAATCACCAGCTAACCTGCAGATAGAAGACTGTTGGAATAGTGTCTGAATCACCAGCTAACCTGCAGATAGAAGACGGTTGGAATAGTGTCTGAATCACCAGCTAACCTGCAGATAGAAGACGGTTGGAATAGTGTCTGAATCACCAGCTAACCTGCAGATAGAAGACTGTTGGAATAGTGTCTGAATCACCAGCTAACCTGCAGATAGAAGACGGTGGGAATAGTGTCTGAATCACCAGCTAACCTGCAGATAGAAGACTGTTGGGAAAGTGTCTGAATCACCAGCTAACCTGCAGATAGAAGACTGTTGGAATAGTGTCTGAATCACCAGCTAACCTGCAGATAGAAGACTGTTGGAATAGTGTCTGAATCACCAGCTAACCTGCAGATAGAAGACTGTTGGAATAGTGTCTGAATCACCAGCTAACCTGCAGATAGAAGACGGTTGGAATAGTGTCTGAATCACCAGCTAACCTGCAGATAGAAGACTGTTGGAATAGTGTCTGAATCACCAGCTAACCTGCAGATAGAAGACTGTTGGAATAGTGTCTGAATCACCAGCTAACCTGCAGATAGAAGACTGTTGGAATAGTGTCTGAATCACCAGCTAACCTGCAGATAGAAGACGGTTGGAATAGTGTCTGAATCACCAGCTAACCTGCAGATAGAAGATTGTTGGGAAAGTGTCTGAATCACCAGCTAACCTGCAGATAGAAGACTGTTGGAATAGTGTCTGAATCACCAGCTAACCTGCAGATAGAAGACTGTTGGAATAGTGTCTGAATCACCAGCTAACCTGCAGATAGAAGACTGTTGGAATAGTGTCTGAATCACCAGCTAACCTGCAGATAGAAGACGGTTGGAATAGTGTCTGAATCACCAGCTAACCTGCAGATAGAAGACTGTTGGAATAGTGTCTGAATCACCAGCTAACCTGCAGATAGAAGACTGTTGGAATAGTGTCTGAATCACCAGCTAACCTGCAGATAGAAGACGGTTGGAATAGTGTCTGAATCACCAGCTAACCTGCAGATAGAAGACTGTTGGGAAAGTGTCTGAATCACCAGCTAACCTGCAGATAGAAGATTGTTGGGAAAGTGTCTGAATCACCAGCTAACCTGCAGATAGAAGACTGTTGGGAAAGTGTCTGAATCACCAGCTAACCTGCAGATAGAAGACTGTTGGAATAGTGTCTGAATCACCAGCTAACCTGCAGATAGAAGACTGTTGGAATAGTGTCTGAATCACCAGCTAACCTGCAGATAGAAGACGGTTGGAATAGTGTCTGAATCACCAGCTAACCTGCAGATAGAAGACTGTTGGAATAGTGTCTGAATCACCAGCTAACCTGCAGATAGAAGACTGTTGGAATAGTGTCTGAATCACCAGCTAACCTGCAGATAGAAGACTGTTGGAATAGTGTCTGAATCACCAGCTAACCTGCAGATAGAAGACGGTTGGAATAGTGTCTGAATCACCAGCTAACCTGCAGATAGAAGACGGTTGGAATAGTGTCTGAATCACCAGCTAACCTGCAGATAGAAGACGGTTGGAATAGTGTCTGAATCACCAGCTAACCTGCAGATAGAAGACTGTTGGAATAGTGTCTGAATCACCAGCTAACCTGCAGATAGAAGACTGTTGGAATAGTGTCTGAATCACCAGCTGACCTGCAGATAGAAGACGGTTGGAATAGTGTCTGAATCACCAGCTAACCTGCAGATAGAAGACGGTTGGAATAGTGTCTGAATCACCAGCTAACCTGCAGATAGAAGACTGTTGGAATAGTGTCTGAATCACCAGCTAACCTGCAGATAGAAGACGGTGGGAATAGTGTCTGAATCACCAGCTAACCTGCAGATAGAAGACTGTTGGGAAAGTGTCTGAATCACCAGCTAACCTGCAGATAGAAGACTGTTGGAATAGTGTCTGAATCACCAGCTAACCTGCAGATAGAAGACTGTTGGAATAGTGTCTGAATCACCAGCTAACCTGCAGATAGAAGACGGTTGGAATAGTGTCTGAATCACCAGCTAACCTGCAGATAGAAGACTGTTGGAATAGTGTCTGAATCACCAGCTAACCTGCAGATAGAAGACTGTTGGAATAGTGTCTGAATCACCAGCTAACCTGCAGATAGAAGACTGTTGGAATAGTGTCTGAATCACCAGCTAACCTGCAGATAGAAGACGGTTGGAATAGTGTCTGAATCACCAGCTAACCTGCAGATAGAAGACTGTTGGAATAGTGTCTGAATCACCAGCTAACCTGCAGATAGAAGACTGTTGGAATAGTGTCTGAATCACCAGCTAACCTGCAGATAGAAGACGGTTGGAATAGTGTCTGAATCACCAGCTAACCTGCAGATAGAAGACTGTTGGAATAGTGTCTGAATCACCAGCTAACCTGCAGATAGAAGACTGTTGGAATAGTGTCTGAATCACCAGCTAACCTGCAGATAGAAGACTGTTGGAATAGTGTCTGAATCACCAGCTAACCTGCAGATAGAAGACGGTTGGAATAGTGTCTGAATCACCAGCTAACCTGCAGATAGAAGACGGTTGGAATAGTGTCTGAATCACCAGCTAACCTGCAGATAGAAGACGGTTGGAATAGTGTCTGAATCACCAGCTAACCTGCAGATAGAAGACTGTTGGAATAGTGTCTGAATCACCAGCTAACCTGCAGATAGAAGACTGTTGGAATAGTGTCTGAATCACCAGCTGACCTGCAGATAGAAGACGGTTGGAATAGTGTCTGAATCACCAGCTAACCTGCAGATAGAAGACGGTTGGAATAGTGTCTGAATCACCAGCTAACCTGCAGATAGAAGACTGTTGGAATAGTGTCTGAATCACCAGCTAACCTGCAGATAGAAGACGGTGGGAATAGTGTCTGAATCACCAGCTAACCTGCAGATAGAAGACTGTTGGGAAAGTGTCTGAATCACCAGCTAACCTGCAGATAGAAGACTGTTGGAATAGTGTCTGAATCACCAGCTAACCTGCAGATAGAAGACTGTTGGAATAGTGTCTGAATCACCAGCTAACCTGCAGATAGAAGACGGTTGGAATAGTGTCTGAATCACCAGCTAACCTGCAGATAGAAGACTGTTGGAATAGTGTCTGAATCACCAGCTAACCTGCAGATAGAAGACTGTTGGAATAGTGTCTGAATCACCAGCTAACCTGCAGATAGAAGACTGTTGGAATAGTGTCTGAATCACCAGCTAACCTGCAGATAGAAGACGGTTGGAATAGTGTCTGAATCACCAGCTAACCTGCAGATAGAAGACGGTTGGAATAGTGTCTGAATCACCAGCTAACCTGCAGATAGAAGACTGTTGGAATAGTGTCTGAATCACCAGCTAACCTGCAGATAGAAGACTGTGGGAATAGTGTCTGAATCACCAGCTAACCTGCAGATAGAAGACTGTTGGGAAAGTGTCTGAATCACCAGCTAACCTGCAGATAGAAGACATTTTGGGAAAGTGTCTGAATCACCAGCTAACCTGCAGATAGAAGACTGTTGGGAAAGTGTCTGAATCACCAGCTAACCTGCAGATAGAAGACTGTTGGGAAAGTGTCTGAATCACCAGCTAACCTGCAGATAGAAGACTGTTGGGAAAGTGTCTGAATCACCAGCTAACCTGCAGATAGAAGACGGTTGGAATAGTGTCTGAATCACCAGCTAACCTGCAGATAGAAGACGGTTGGAATAGTGTCTGAATCACCAGCTAACCTGCAGATAGAAGACTGTTGGAATAGTGTCTGAATCACCAGCTAACCTGCAGATAGAAGACTGTTGGAATAGTGTCTGAATCACCAGCTAACCTGCAGATAGAAGACGGTTGGAATAGTGTCTGAATCACCAGCAAACCTGCAGATAGAAGACGGTTGGAATAGTGTCTGAATCACCAGCTAACCTGCAGATAGAAGACTGTTGGAATAGTGTCTGAATCACCAGCTAACCTGCAGATAGAAGACGGTTGGAATAGTGTCTGAATCACCAGCTAACCTGCAGATAGAAGACTGTTGGAATAGTGTCTGAATCACCAGCTAACCTGCAGATAGAAGACTGTTGGAATAGTGTCTGAATCACCAGCTAACCTGCAGATAGAAGATGGTTGGAATAGTGTCTGAATCACCAGCTAACCTGCAGATAGAAGACGGTTGGAATAGTGTCTGAATCACCAGCTAACCTGCAGATAGAAGACTGTTGGAATAGTGTCTGAATCACCAGCTAACCTGCAGATAGAAGACTGTGGGAATAGTGTCTGAATCACCAGCTAACCTGCAGATAGAAGACTGTTGGGAAAGTGTCTGAATCACCAGCTAACCTGCAGATAGAAGACTGTTGGGAAAGTGTCTGAATCACCAGCTAACCTGCAGATAGAAGACTGTTGGGAAAGTGTCTGAATCACCAGCTAACCTGCAGATAGAAGACTGTTGGGAAAGTGTCTGAATCACCAGCTAACCTGCAGATAGAAGACTGTTGGGAAAGTGTCTGAATCACCAGCTAACCTGCAGATAGAAGACATTTTGGGAAAGTGTCTGAATCACCAGCTAACCTGCAGATAGAAGACTGTTGGGAAAGTGTCTGAATCACCAGCTAACCTGTAGATAGAAGACTGTTGGGACAGTGTCTGAATCACCAGCTAACCTGCAGATAGAAGACTGTTGGAATAGTGTCTGAATCACCAGCTAACCTGCAGATAGAAGACTGTTGGGAAAGTGTCTGAATCACCAGCTAACCTGCAGATAGAAGACGGTTGGGAAAGTGTCTGAATCACCAGCTAACCTGCAGATAGAAGACTGTTGGGAAAGTGTCTGAATCACCAGCTAACCTGCAGATAGAAGACTGTTGGAATAGTGTCTGAATCACCAGCTAACCTGCAGATAGAAGACGGTTGGAATAGTGTCTGAATCACCAGCTAACCTGCAGATAGAAGACTGTTGGAATAGTGTCTGAATCACCAGCTAACCTGCAGATAGAAGACTGTTGGAATAGTGTCTGAATCACCAGCTAACCTGCAGATAGAAGATGGTTGGAATAGTGTCTGAATCACCAGCTAACCTGCAGATAGAAGACTGTGGGAATAGTGTCTGAATCACCAGCTAACCTGCAGATAGAAGACTGTTGGGAAAGTGTCTGAATCACCAGCTAACCTGCAGATAGAAGACTGTTGGGAAAGTGTCTGAATCACCAGCTAACCTGCAGATAGAAGACTGTTGGGAAAGTGTCTGAATCACCAGCTAACCTGCAGATAGAAGACTGTTGGGAAAGTGTCTGAATCACCAGCTAACCTGCAGATAGAAGACTGTTGGGAAAGTGTCTGAATCACCAGCTAACCTGCAGATAGAAGACATTTTGGGAAAGTGTCTGAATCACCAGCTAACCTGCAGATAGAAGACTGTTGGGAAAGTGTCTGAATCACCAGCTAACCTGCAGATAGAAGACTGTTGGGACAGTGTCTGAATCACCAGCTAACCTGCAGATAGAAGACTGTTGGGAAAGTGTCTGAATCACCAGCTAACCTGCAGATAGAAGACTGTTGGAATAGTGTCTGAATCACCAGCTAACCTGCAGATAGAAGACTGTTGGAATAGTGTCTGAATCACCAGCTAACCTGCAGATAGAAGACTGTTGGAATAGTGTCTGAATCACCAGCTAACCTGCAGATAGAAGACTGTTGGAATAGTGTCTGAATCACCAGCTAACCTGCAGATAGAAGACGGTTGGAATAGTGTCTGAATCACCAGCTAACCTGCAGATAGAAGACTGTTGGAATAGTGTCTGAATCACCAGCTAACCTGCAGATAGAAGACGGTTGGAAATGTGCTACTCCTCATGTCAGATCGTTGTTCTTTCTTTATCTCACAAAGGAGTTAGACAGGTGAAAATGACCACGTCCATAGGATTGATTGGAGTAACTCCCTTCACTTGGACGTTTAACCTGTTCTGTGTACTGTATGCCTGAACCGACTGATCTGAGATCTGGACCTGGCTGTAAAACAGTCGGTTTCTGTGATTTATGACTGTATGAATGTTTTAATGACACATACGTACAGTAGGTCATGGTAATGATTGAATATAACGTGTGAGAGGGAGAGGACTTTCATTTTAGTTTAACAACAGTTTTTAAATTCCTAGAGGTCACAAATGTTGAAAATTCTTGTCAAAAATTCAGAAACAGTTTGTTGTAGGAACTGATTGAGACAGACTGACAGAGGCAGACAGTCCATTACATTGCAGGATATGGTCTCTGTTGTTTTAACATAGGAACCTCTTGAGACAGACTCACCCTGTAAAACACACTTATTCTGATACGATTGTGAAGTTGTACCTCTGTTCAGGCGTGTTACTCATATCGCTCATTGTCTGCACGTCCCGTTTAACATCGAGTACAAAGGACAAGGGTTCTGTCAAGGTAAAGGGATCAGTGCAATAGCCAAGGCACTTGATTTGGAGAGCCACTTCACATTCTACCCTGTGTGTTATCACGGGGAAGAATGTTATCAGGCCCTCAGACAGGGCCGGGAAAAACTATTTGCCCCTCCCCCTTTTTTAATTTTCTCTATTTAAAAAAAATATATATATATTTGTATATTGTTGCATATTGTTTTAAACTGACGTATGATATCTTCAACCAAAACCTAATATTAAGGTTCACAACTACTACAAATATATATAGATATATATATAAATACTTTATTTCTTTATTTAATTCATTAACAAAGATATGCAACACCCAATTTACCTGTGTGAAGAATGTATTGCCCCCTTACACTCAATTACTGGTTGTGTCACCTTTAGCTCTAATGACTGCAGCCCAAACACTTCCTGTAGTTGTTGATCAATCTCTCAGTCTCTCACGTCGCTGTGGAGGAATTGTGTCCCCCCTTTTCCATGCAGAACTGCTTTAACTCAGCGATATTTGTGGGTTTTCAAGCATCAACTGCTCGTTTCAAATCCTGCCACAACATCTCAATTGGGGTTAGGTCTGGACTTTGACGAGGCCATTTTTTACATTCAGTATCAAAAACATGCAAAAGTTCAGAAAATGATAATCTTATCAAGTGTTTCCTATAACTCTGAAAGAAACATCTCACAGTGTGCTAGAGAGGGGGAGGGGCAGAGAGAAAAGAGAGAGCCAGCAGTAGATTACATGCTTGACCTATGACCGTTGGATCAGTCTACACAGTCGTTACTCCAGGCCTGGTCAGAAAGAGTAGGCCCATTCAGCCCAAACACACACATCTTCATCTTTTCTCTCTCTCTCTCTCTCTCTCTCTCTCTCTCTCTCTCTCTCTCTCTCTCTCTCTCTCTCTCTCTCTCTCTCTCTCACGCTCTTCTCTCTCCCCATCTCTCTCTCCTCCCCTCTCTCTCTCTCTCTCTCTCTCTCTCTCTCTCTCTCTCTCTCTCACTTCCCTCTCTCTCTCTCCTCTCTCTCTCCCCCCCTCTCTCTCTCTCTCTCCCCCCCTCTCTCTCTCCCCCCCCCTCTCTCTCTCGCTCTCTCTCTCTTTCACTTATTTCTCTCTCTTTCACTTCTTTCTCTCTCTTTCATTTCTTTCTCTCTCTTTCACTTCTCTCTCTGTCTGTTCTGTGTAAAGAGGTCAGACTGGGACCTCTAGTGGAGTGTTGAAGAAGTGTTGAAGTGCCTCGCTCACTGGACTCCTGACATCTTTGTGTCCCATTATCATAGACCAGCTGATTTCTGATCAGGTTCCTTTTCTTGATTATCAATAAGCAATTAACAGAATAGTTATCAGTAACATAACCTGTTCAAGTGGCTACGAAGACCTAGATACTCTCATTAATTTATTTTGACGATTACCTGTAGTAGGCTGCTGTAGTCTGAGACGACATTACATAGACAAAACATTATCACGGATAAAAACACAAGGCTTATTTACATTATGCTACTGCAAGTCACATGAGGTTTTCGTTTGTCATATGTGATGGTCATAGATCTTAGAGGGTTGGTCAATGTCAAACTGTAATGGTTTTCTTCCGTTGAAGGAGAGGAGGACCAAAATGCAGCGTAGTTCGTGTTCACCATGTTTAATGAAAGACGATAACGTGAACACTACAAAAATACAAAATAACAAACGTGGCAAAACCCGAAACAGTCCTATCTGGTGCAGAGAACACAAAGACAGGAAACAACCACCCACAAACCCCAACACAAAACAAGCTACCTAAATATGGTTCCCAATCAGAGACAATGACTAACACCTGCCTCTGATTGAGAACCATATCAGGCCATACATAGAAACGGACAAACTAGACACACAACATAGAATGCCCACCCAGCTCACGTCCTGACCAACACTAAAACAAGGAAAAAACAAGGAAAACTAAAACAAGGAAAACACAAAAGAACTATGGTCAGAATCAGAACGTGACAGTACACCCCCCCCCCCCCCCCCTCTGGATGGGCATCTGTCCGCGGTGGCCGTGGCGGCGCTGGACATGGACCCCACTCCACCATTGTCTTTGTCCACCTGCTTAGCGTCCTTTGAGTGGCGACCCTCGCCGCCGACCTTGGCCTAGGAACCCTAACAAAGGGACCCACTGGACTGAGGAGCGCCTCTGGACTGAGGGGTGCCTCATGACTGAAGAAACTCCTTCGGACTGAGGGACAGCTCCGGACTGAAAGGCAGCTCATGACTGAGAGGTAGCTCATGACTGAGAGGTAGCTCATGACCGAGAGGTAGCTCATGACCGAGGGGTAGCTCAGGACCGAGGGGTAGCTCAGGACCGAGGGGTAGCTCAGGACCGAGGGGTAGCTCATGACCGAGAGGTAGCTCATGACCGAGGGGTAGCTCAGGACCGAGGGGTAGCTCAGGACCGAGGGGTAGCTCAGGACCGAGGGGTAGCTCAGGACCGAGAGGTAGCTCAGGACCGAGAGGTAGCTCAGGACTGAGGGGTAGCTAAGGACTGAGGGGTAGCTCAGGACTGAGAGATAGCTCAGGCTGGTTGACGGCTCTGGCAGCTTCTGGCTGACTGGCGTCTCTGGCGGAGCCTGGCAGACTGGCGGCTCTGGCGGATCCTGGCAGACTGGCGGCTCTGGCGGATCCTGGCAGACTGGCGGCTCTGGCAGCTCCTTGCAGACTGGCGGCTCTGGCGGCTCCTTGCGGACTGGCGGCTCTGGCGGCTCCTTGCAGATTGGCAGCTTTGGCGGCTCATGACAGACGGGAGACTCTAGCAGCTCTGGACAGACGGGAGACTCTAGCAGCTCTGGACAGACGGGAGACTCTAGCAGCTCTGGACAGGCAGGACACTCTAGCAGCTCTGGACAGGCGGGAGACTAGCAGCTCTGGACAGGTGGGAGACTCTAGCAGCTCTGGACAGGCGGGAGACTCTAGCAGCTCTGGACAGGCGAGGTGCACTGTAGGCCTGGTACGTGCTGCCGGCACTAGTGGTACTGGGACAAGGACACGCACCTCAGGGAGAGTACGGGGAGGAGGAACAGGGAGTACTGGGCTCTGGACATGCACAGGAAGCCTGGTGCGGGGGGCTGCCACTGGAGGGCTGGTGCGTGTAGGTGGCACTGGATAGACCAGACCGTGCAGGCGCACTGGAGCTCTTGAGCACCGAGCCTGCCTAAGGCTCGATGCCCACTCTAGCCCGGCCGATACGAGGAGCTGGAATGTACCGCACCGGGCTATGCATCCGCACTGGAGACACCGTGCGCTCAACAGCATAACACGGTGCCTGACCGGTCTCTCTCGCTCTCCGGTAAGCACAGGAAGTTGGCGCAGGTCTCCTACCTGGCTTCCCCATACTCCCTGTGTGCCCCCTCCCAATACATTTTTGGGGCTGCCTATCGGGCTTCATACCGCGCCGCCGTGCTCGTTTCGCCAACTCCCTTCTCCTGTAAACCCTCCTCGCACTGCTCCAGCGAATCCCAGGCGGGCTCCGGCTCTCTACCTGGGTCGACCGCCCACCTGTGTATCTCTTCCCAAGTTGTATAGTCCAGATTCTGCTCCCATGTCCAGAAATCCTGACATCGCTGCCTCTCCTGCTCCTGCCTGTTGCCACGCTGCTTGGTCCTGTTGTGGTGGGTGGATCTGTAACGGTTTTCTTCCGTTGAAGGAGAGGAGGACCAAAATGCAGCGTAGTTCGTGTCCAACATGTTTAATGAAAGACGATAACGTGAACACTACACAAATACAAAATAACAAACGTGGCAAAACCCGAAACAGTCCTATCTGGTGCAGAGAACACAAAGACAGGAAACAACCACCCACAAACCCCAACACAAAACAAGCTACCTAAATATGGTTCCCAATCAGAGACAATGACTAACACCTGCCTCTGATTGAGAACCATATCAGGCCATACATAGAAACGGACAAACTAGACACACAACATAGAATGCCCACCCACCCAGCTCACGTCCTGACCAACACTAAAACAAGGAAAAAACAAGGAAAACTAAAACAAGGAAAACACAAAAGAACTATGGTCAGAATCAGAACGTGACAGTACCCCCCCCCCCCCCTCCTCTGGATGGGCATCTGTCCGCGGTGGCGGCGCTGGACATGGACCCCACTCCAATATTGTCTTTATCCACCTGCCTAGGGTGCTTTGAGTGGCGACCCTCGCCGCCGACCTTGGCCTAGGAACCCTAACAAAGGGACCCACTGGACTGAGGAGCGCCTCTGGACTGAGGGGTGCCTCATGACTGAAGAAACTCCTCCGGACTGAGGGACAGCTCCGGACTGAAAGGCAGCTCATGACTGAGAGGTAGCTCATGACTTAGAGGTAGCTCATGACTGAGCGGTAGATCATGACCGAGAGGTAGCTCATGACCGAAAGAGGTAGCTCATGACCGAGGAGTAGCTCAGGACCGAGGGGTAGCTCAGGACCGAGGGGTAGCTCAGGACCGAGGGGTAGCTCAGGACCGAGAGGTAGCTCAGGACTGAGGGGTAGCACAGGACTGAGGGGTAGCTCAGGACTGAGAGATAGCTCAGGCTGGTTGACGGCTCTGGCAGCTTCTGGCTGACTGGCGGCTCTGGCGGAGCCTGGCAGACTGGTAGCTCTGGCGGATCCTGTCAGACTGGCGGCTCTGGCGGATCCTGGCAGACTGGCGCCTCTGGCAGATCCTGGCAGACTGGCGGCTCTGGCGGCTCCTTGCAGATTGGCGGCTCTGGCGGCTCCTTGCGGACTGGCGGCTCTGGCGGCTCCTTGCAGATTGCCGGCTTTGGCGGCTCATGACAGACGGGAGACTCTAGCAGCTCTGGACAGATGGGAGACTCTAGCAGCTCTGGACAGACGGGAGACTCTAGCAGCTCTGGACAGGCGGGAGACTCTAGCAGCTCTGGACAGGCGGGAGACTAGCAGCTCTGGACAGGCGGGAGACTAGTAGCTCTGGACAGGCAGGAGACTCTAGCAGCTCTGGACAGGCGGGAGACTCGAGCAGCTCTGGACAGGCGAGGTGCACTGTTTGCCTGGTACGTGCTGCCGGCACTGGTGGTACTGGGACGAGGACACGCACCTCAGGGTGAGTGCGGGGAGGAGGAACAGGGAGTACTGGGCTCTGGACACGCACAGGAAGCCTGGTGCGGGGGGCTGCCACCAGAGGGCTGGTGCGTGTAGGTGGCACTGAATAGACCAGACCGTGCAGGCGCACTGGAGCTCTTGAGCACCGAGCCTGCCTAAGGCTCGATGCCCTCTCTAGCCCGGCCGATACGAGGAGCTGGAATGTACCGCACCGGGCTATGCATCCGCACTGGAGACACCGTGCGCTCAACAGCATAACACGGTGCCTGCCCGGTCTCTCTCGCTCTCCGGTAAGCACAGGAAGTTGGCGCAGGTCTCCTACCTGGCTTCCCCATACTCCCTGTGTGCCTCCTCCCAATACATTTTTGGGGCTGCCTATCGGGCTTCATACCGTGCCGCCGTGCTCGTTTCGCCAACTCCATTCTCCTGTAAACCCTCCTCGCACTGCTCCAGCGAATCCCAGGCGGGCTCCGGCTCTCTCCCTGGGTCGACCAGGTAGGAGACCTGCGCCAACTTCCTGTGCTTACCGGAGAGCGAGAGAGACCGGGCAGGCACCGTGTTATGCTGTTGAGCGCACGGTGTCTCCAGTGCAGATGCATAGCCTGGTGCGGTACATTCCAGCTCCTCGTATCGGCCGGGCCGATAGGCAGGCTCGGTGCTCAAGAGCTCCAGTGCGCCTGCACGGTCTGGTCTATCCAGTGCCACCTACACGCACCAGCCCTCTGGAGACCTGTGTATCTCTTCCGAAGTTGTATAGTCCAGATTCTGCTCCCATGTCCAGAAATCCTGACATCGCTGCCTCTCCTGCTCCTGCCTGTTGCCATGCTGCTTGGTCCGGTGGGTGGTTCTGTAACGGTTTTCTTCCGTTGAAGGAGAGGAGGACCAAAATGCAGCGTAGTTTGTGTCCAACATGTTTAATAAAAGACGATAACGTGAACAACTACACAAATACAAAATAACAAACGTGGCAAAACCCGAAACAGTCCTATCTGGTGCAGAGAACACAAAGACAGGAAACAACCACCCACAAACCCCAACACAAAACAAGCTACCTAAATATGGTTCCCAATCAGAGACAATGACTAACACCTGCCTCTGATTGAGAACCATATCAGGCCATACATAGAAACGGACAAACTAGTCACACAACATAGAATGCCCACCCAGCTCACGTCCTGACCAACACTAAAACAAGGAAAACACAAAAGAACTATGGTCCGAACGTGACACAAACAGACACATTAAGGAGGAGTACTGGCATCATTCAGCTTTCCCACTTGTCATCAATCACTTCAATATCTAGAAATGACATTAATTCAACCAGTTTGAGCCCGGTGGTGTTTTTGAATCATTCCTATCACTCTCTTGTTGAGTTTCCGTGTGTCTGCAGTATCCGTTAGGGTGGAGAATGACGGAAGTGTTTCGTTGTTCAACCCGTTCTGTCCAGTGTTCAAGAAGTTCAGGAATCAGGAAACTCTCTATAGTTTTGTGGCCCAGCAGCATTGTTGGGCTAAGAGACAGGGGGGTCATTGTGTTCGCTATCATATTCACAGGTCATAAACTGCTGCTGTCCTGCATTTCCCCCCTTACGTCACAACCTTCTGTCACAACTTAACCTTCACACATCACTGTTTAAACCCCATGACCACAGCCACAGTCAAGTTAGTTGAGAATGACATAAAATTGTGAATTTTTCATAATATTGCTTTCACAGCGAACAAAGTGTCATGTTTTTTCCAATCAGAAAATGTACAGTACCAGTCAAAAGTTTGGAGACACCTACTCATTACAAGGTTTTTCTTTATTTTTACTATGTATTTCTACATTGTAGAATAATAGTGAAGACATCAATACTATGAAATAACACATATGGAATCATGTAGTAACCAAAAAAGTGTTAATCAAATCCAGATATATGTTATATTTGAAATTCTTCAAAACAGCCACCCTTTGCCTTGAGCACAGCTTTGCACACACTTGGCATTCTCTCAACCAGCTTCATGAGGAAGTCACCATGAATGCATTTCAATTAATAGGTGTGCCTTGTTAAAAGTTCATTTGTGGATTATCTTTCCTTCTTAATGTGTTTGAGCCAATCAGATGTGTTTTGACAAGGTAGGGGTGGTATACAGAAGCCCTATTTGGTAAAATACCAAGTCCATATTATGCAAAAACAGCTCACATAAACAAAGAGAAACAACAGTCCATCATTACTTTCAATCCTGAAAATGTCAAGAACTTTGAAAGTTTCTTCAAGCGCAGTCACTTAAGCCATCAAGCGCTATGATGAAACTGTCTCTCATGAGGACCACCACAGGAAAGGAAGAAATTACCTCTGCTGCAAAGGATAAGTTGATTAGAGTTAACTGCACCTCAGCTTGCAGCCCAAAGAAATGCTTCAGAGTTCAAGTAAAAGACACATCAACTGTTCAACTGTTCAGAGGAGACTGCGTGAATCAGGCCTTCATAGTCGAATTGCTGCAAAGAAACCACTACTAAAGGACACTGATAAGAAACACGAGCAATGGATATTAAACTGGTGGAAATCTGTCCTTTGGTCTGATGAGTCCAAATTTGAGATATCTGGTTCCAACCGCCGTGTCTTTGTGAGACGCAGAGTAGGTGAACAGATGATCTCAGCATGTGTGTTTCCCACCGTGAAGCATGGAGGAGGAGGTGTGATGATGTGGGGGTGCTTTTCTGGTGACACTGTCAGTGATTTATTTAAAATTCAAGGCACACTTAACCAGCATGGCTACCACAGCATTCTGCAGCGATACACCATCCCATCTGGTTTGCACTTAGTGGGACTATCATTGCTTTTTCAACAAGACAATGACCCGAAACACACCTCCAGGCTGTGTAAGGGCTATTTGACCAAGGAAAGTGATTAAGTGCTGCATCAGATGACCTGGCCTCCACAATCACACGACCTCAACCCAATTGAGATGGTTTGGGATGAGTTAGACTGCAGAGTGAAGGAAAAGCAGCCAATAAATGCTCAGCATATGTGGGAACTCCTTCAAGACTGTTGGAAAAGCATTCCTCATGAAGCTGCTTGAGAGAATGCCAAGATAACTTGCAAAGCTGTCATCAAGGCAAAGGGTGGCTACTAAAATATTAATCTAATATATAATCTAAAATATTAAAATATATTTGGATTTGTTTAACACTTTTTTTTATACTACATGATTCCATGTGTTATTTCATAGTTTTGATGTCTTCACTATTATTCTACAATGTAGAAAATAGTAAAAAATAAAGAAAAACCCTTGAATGAGTAGGTGTGTCCAAACTTTTGACTGGTACTCTATGTCCTACAGCAATCACTGTAATTGTGACTGGTAATGTTTTATCACACGATTCTGATTCATAGTTCATCTCACGTAGAGCTAGGAGGGAAACTGGATAAATGTGTCCACACTCCACCCCATTTGTAAATAAAAGAGTAATACCTGGTATGATTCCAAAACATTTGGAGAAATGCCCAATCAGCATGGTCGTCTTTAAAACCTCAAAATACCCTATTTCACCTTCTGAGCAAGTTTGCTAATCCTCTCAAATTGTGAGATTACTTCATGTGGGTATAAAAAAAGTAACACAAATTATTTATTATATTCTATAGTTACTCAATCATAACTCAATGTTTATAGACCCTGAATTCATGTCATTTTGTGTTGTTTTTTATTTTATTTTTGTTTTATCTCTGCCTATTTTTACTTCTGAAACGTAAGAGTGAAAAGTTCATGCTGTGTTTGAGTTACCCTATGGCTTCTGTCTGCTCTCTAAAGGTTAATAAATCTGGATGGTCCGGTTTTTGCTGGATTTCTGCAGAACCGGAATATCAAGGGAGAACTGGCCTGGGCATCCGTGTTTGTGTTCTCTAGCACCGCTCAGACCTGTTTCCCCTGGGGTGGAGATGAGGGGGGGGGGGCTTTCCCTTGTGTGTATTTCCTCTCTCTCTCTCTCTCTCTCTCTCTCTCTCTCTCTCTCTCTCTCTCTCTCTCTCTCTCTCTCTCTCTCTCTCTCTCTCTGTTACCTTATCCATCTCTATCTCTGGCACTGACCAACCAGCTCTCCAGAGCTAAGGAGGAGAAGAGACAGACTAGACTGCAAGGGATTGACAGACAGAAGGACAGACAGACAGAGTGACGGGTCTTCGTTGGGGACCTGGAAAAAGGTGAGTGTGCCTGTTGACGGTGTGTGGTGGGGAGCTGGGGCCTGTAAAGTTGGGACGGGTTGCTGGGTGGGCCGGTGCCAGGAGGCATGCTGGGCAGGAGAGTCTATTCATTAGCATACAGGAAAGGACTGTTTCCTTAAGAGTCCTTCTCATTGAATCCTCGTTAGAACAGGGAATACATAGACAATGGATGGAAATGAGGATTCATCTGTATGATGAAGGACAGGATGACATTCAATTACATTATTTACAGTTATATATATATATATATTTATGGTAAATGTTATCTTCTTCCTAACAGCGTCTTGTATGATCATTGATTGAACCACATGGTTGTTTTGAATAACAAAACAGTGTAGTGAAGTGTGCATTTGTTCCCATTGAATTTGTCAGACGACGGGTTAATGGTTTGTGGATTAACGGTGATATAAATCCGTGGATTAACGGTGATATAAATCCGTGGATTAACGGTGATATAAATCCGTGTGTTGATTTGGGGGCAGAGGAGGTGACAGAACAGGAAAGGAACAGTTAGTTACTGTAGCCTGTGTATTTTCTCAGAGCACAGATATTTAACATGTTGTGACAATAACCTATTGTTGGGTCCTATGTCTATTTCCCAACACTGTGTTGTACAGGATTGTAGGATTAAAGGTGGCAATCTGGGATTGCGACCTCCATTTTTATGTGTGGATAAAACTTGTTGAAAAAACTATCATGTTGAGCTAACGGAGGGCAGTCCTTACATCGATAACTCTGTCGATAAATATAGGAGTAGTTCAACTTATCTTCCCTATCCCCCCCAACTGTTTACCCCAAAAAATGTTGGGATGTCCAATCAGTTGTTTTTCGATTCCTGGATTTCCCTCCTTTTTTTTTACTTCAGGAACCATATAACTGAATCTATATTTCTATTTCTATAGAAAATGTAGCCTTGTCGTTGCATACATGAGTGTCTGTCTGTCATTGTCTAATTTCGCCAAATATGTTCCAATTCTGTGACGGATCAGGCAGACCGATGCAGGGCAGAGCTACACAGCTACACAGCTACACAGGTATACAGCTACACAGGTACACAGGTATACAGCTACACAGGTATACAGCTACACAGGTACACAGGTATACAGCTACACAGGTATACAGCTACACAGCTACACAGGTACACAGGTACACAGCTACACAGGTACACAGCTACACAGCTACACAGCTACACAGGTATACAGCTACACAGCTACACAGGTACACAGCTACACAGCTACACAGCTACACAGCTACACAGCTACACAGGTACACAGCTACACAGCTACACAGCTACACAGGTATACAGCAAAACAGCAACACAGCTACACAGCTACACAGGTACACAGCTACACAGCTACACAGGTATACAGCAAAACAGCAACACAGCAACACAGCTACACAGGTATACAGCTACACAGGTACACAGGTATACAGCTACACAGGTATACAGCTGCACAGCTATACAGCTAGAAAAGCTACACAGCTACACAGCTGCACAGCTACACAGCTATACAGCGAGAAAAGCTACACAGCTACACAGATACACAGATACACAGCTATACAGCTATGCAGAAAAGCTAGAAAAGCTACACAGCTAGTACCCATTTCTGTTCTATAGGTGTATATACATTTAGACCACTAGGACAGATACAGATACATAGATTTGGATATGAGTAATTCAGGTCTATTGATCTGTGAACTCTTAAAAAAAAGTAGAGTAGATTATTGATAACTGAAAATGGACCTCGATCAATCTACAATGTACATGTGTGTAATATGTGTGTATGTCACAGTTTGAACTGAGAGCCTGTTAAGCAACACTCTGTGAGCAGGGAAAGGCAGACCGTTGGACAGACAGGTCTTCTCTTGCTTTGCTGCAACATTTGGGACAGTTAAGACAACGTATCCCGACATGCTGCTTCTGAGAACAGCTCAGATCAAAAAATGCTTCACGGTGTTTAGAGTGTGTTGACACACCCTCTCACCCTCCCCTTCTATTGGGAATTACGCAGAGACAAGTAAAAAAAATAATTAAATAGAGAAGAAGGCCTGAGTTAAAACAAATGGTTTATGTTATATTAAATAAAAATGTCCATGGAATAGTCAACAGCATTGATCCTCACAGAACATACTGTACTACTCCACTAGACATGTTATAGTCTACTGTACTGCTCCACTAGACATGTTATAGTCTACTGTACTGCTCCTCTAGACATGTTATAGTCTACTGTACTGCTCCTCTCCTCTAGACATGTTATAGTCTACTGTACTGCTCCACTAGACATGTTATAGTCTACTGTACTGCTCCTCTAGACATGTTATAGTCTACTGTACTGCTCCACTAGACATGTTATAGTCTACTGTACTGCTCCACTGGACATGTTATAGTCTACTGTACTGCTCCTCTCCTCTAGACATGTTATAGTCTACTGTACTGCTCCACTGGACATGTTATAGTCTACTGTACTGCTCCTCTAGACATGTTATAGTCTACTGTACTGCTCCTCTCCACTAGACATGTTATAGTCTACTGTACTGCTCCTCTCCTCTAGACATGTTATAGTCTACTGTACTGCTCCTCTCCTCTAGACATGTTATAGTCTACTGTACTGCTCCTCTAGACATGTTATAGTCTACTGTACTGCTCCTCTAGACATGTTATAGTCTACTGTACTGCTCCACTAGACATGTTATAGTCTACTGTACTGCTCCACTAGACATGTTATAGCCTACTGTACTGCTCCTCTCCTCTAGACATGTTATAGTCTACTGTACTGCTCCACTAGACATGTTATAGTCTACTGTACTGCTCCTCTAGACATGTTATAGTCTACTGTACTGCTCCACTAGACATGTTATAGTCTACTGTACTGCTCCTTATTGTTTTATATGTTGTGTTTCATGGCCTTATTTTTGTAATAATGACAGGACTACAGTGGCATCTTACAGCATATTGTGTCATATTATTAAATGTTCCCTGTTCTATCAATTAAACGTAGACCTGTAGGACATAAGATAAGGGAAATCTACTTACAAGTCTCAAGTGATATTCTCTCTCTCTCTCTCTCTCTCTCTCTCTCTCTCTCTCTCTCTCTCACACACACACACACACACACACACACACACACACACACACACACACACACACACACACACACACACACACACACACACACACACACACACACACACACTTGTTATCATTTCCAATATCTCTGCATAAGTTTGCCTCCTATTCGTGGAAGTTAAGGCCTTAAGGCCTGCTGCGCTGTGGCATGCTCTTGTGGAAACCTGAACCTATGCTTTGGTTGGTTTTCTTCCCCAGTTGAGGACATTTCTGTTGTGGATGACAGCTGAGAGAGAGAGAGAGGGGTCCTGTGTAAACGTCGGCTGTGACAGCAGTGTTTCCATGGCTCTGGATGGTTTCAACAATCTCCTCCACAAACTGAGGGAGTCCCACGACCGAGAGGTCCAAAGTGAGTGATCAATCCTTCTGCGGTGTCAGTGTTGCTGATGATCTGAGATGTGAGCATGGTACCACACAAGACAATACTATATAATTCATATTCTAACATTATCTAACTGTCTATCAATCCATCTACAATCTCTCTCTCTCGGTCCCTCTCTCCCTCCCTCTCTCTCGCTTTCCCTCCCTCCCTCTCTCTCTCTGTCTCTCTTTCTCTCTCTCTCCGTCTCTCTCTCTCTTTCTCTCTCTCTCCATCTCTCTCCACCATCTCTCTCCACCATCTCTCTCTCTCTCTCTCTCTCTCTCTCTCTCTCTCTCTCTCTCTCTCTCTCTCTCTCTCTCTCTCTCTCTCTCTCTCTCTCTCTCTCTCTCTCTTTCTCTCTCTCTCCATCTCTCTCTCTCTCTCTCTCGCTCTCCATCTCTCTCCACCTCTCTCTCTCTCCACCATCTCTCTCTCTCTCTCTCTCTGTCTCTCTCTCTCTCCCTCCCTCTCTCTTTTCCTCTCTCTCTCCCTCTCTCTGTAGAATGGCAAGAGAAATTGCAGGAGCTAACCAATAAAAAGGGCTGGTAAGTAAATGCTGAGTCCATTTCAAAACACATTACTAAAAGGTGATATATTGATATGTGGAAGAAGTAGTGATACCAGGTGGTGCAGGTAGGCAGCAACACCGCTGTCACACTGATCCTCAACACGGGGGCCCGACAGGGGTGCGTGGTCAGCACCCTCCTGTACTCCCTATTCACCCATGACTGCGTGGCCACGCACGTCTCTAACTCAATCATCAAGTTTGCTGATGACAAAACAGTGGTAGGCCTGATCACCAACAATGACGAGACAGACTACAGAGAGGCGGTGAGGGCCCTGGGAGTGGGGTGGCAGGAAGATAACCTCACACTCAATGTCAACAAACAAAGGAGCTGATCGTGGACTAAAAACGTTGAGTTCCTCGGCGTGCGCATCACTGAGGACCTAAAATGGTCCTTCCAGACCAACAGTGTGGTGAAGAAGGCGCAACATCGCCTCTACAATCTAAGGAGGCTGAAGAAATTTGGCTTGGCCCCTAAGACCCTCAGAAACTTCTACAGATACACCATCGAGAGCATTCTGTCGGGAGCCACCGCATGGCTCTCCAGAGGGCAGTCAGCCCAACGCATCACCAGGGGCACACTGCCTGCCCTCCAGAACATCATTAAGGACCTCAGCCACCTGAGTCATGGCCTGTTCACTTTGCTGTTCACTTTGCTACCATCTCGAAGGTGGGTACAGGTGCATCAAAGCTGGGACCGAAAGCTAATAAATAGCTTCTATCTCCAGACCATCAGACTGTAAAATAGTCACCACTAGCCGGCCTCCTCCCAGTACCCTGCCCTGAACCTTAGTCACTGTTTCTAGATGACTACCACCCAATACTCTACCCTGCACCTTAGAGACTGCTGCCCTAAGTACATAGTCATTGAACACTGGTTACTTTAATAATGTTATAGTAGCTCATTCTGTTATTTCTTAATTCATTTCTCTTTTAACTTTTTTTTAGGGGAATTATGTGGATATTGTGGTGTATTGTGTATTACCGCACCGTTGAAGCTAGAAACGACCGTTACACCTGTGATAACGTCTACAAAATCTGTGTGTGCGACCAATAAACTTTGATTTGATTCACTAAAGGGTGAAATGTTGATGTGTGGGAGACGTATTGATACCTGTTGGTGTGCTGGTCTATGTAGTGACACAAAGAGAATGGAGGAGCTGTTCAACAGGAACCAACAGCTGAGAGAGCAGCAGAGGTTACTCACAGACAACATCAAACAGCTGGAAAACAGGTGGGTGGTGTGTGTGTGTGTGTGTGTGTGTGTGTGTGTGTGTGTGTGTGTGTGTGTGTGTGTGTGTGTGTGTGTGTGTGTGTGTGTGTGTGTGTTGTATGGGCATGTAGCAATGTGTCTGTCTGTGTTTGGGGTATTTTATGTAGCTCAGTTGGTAGAGCATGGCACTTGTAATGGCAAAATAGTGGGTAGGATTCCCAGGACCACCCATGTGTGAAATGTGAATGACTGACAAAAGCCCCTGCTAAATGGCATGTAAATTATAGTATTACATCATTTTTTGTGCCACCAATGTGTGTGTGTCTGTGTATATGCTGTTTTAAAGTAACTGTCCAGTGAAAATATCACTTTTAAAAGTTTATATTCTGTTAACCCATACCCAAGTAATGTTCTTGACTCATCTTATACTTGTATTTGTGGCCAACGCATAAATTAAATAAAAAATAAATAAATCCCAACTTAAACTTGTATCTCAAACATACCGTTATAGAAATGCTTGCTATTTATTTGTGTTTTTAACTCTTTATTGTTGGAAAAGGGTTGATAAGTTTTCTACGGTAAAGTCTACACATGTGGTATTCGGTGCATGTGACGAATAAAATGTGATTTGATTGGATATTTCCTCAAAGAGAGAATGATGTCATCCTGCCTTCATTGGCTGAGCTGGCCAATCAGCGGTCTACTCGTATGAATATACTTAATGACCGGTATGCTCCCACACCATTCTGTTATCGTGGGTATGCTCCCACACCATTCTGTTATCGTGGGTATGCTCCCACACCATTCTGTTATCGTGGGTATGACCATACCATTCTGTTATCGTGGGTATGCTCCCACACCATTCTGTTATCGTGGGTATGACCACACCATTCTGTTATCGTGGGAATGACCACACCATTCTGTTATCGTGGGTATGACCACACCCTTCTGTTATCGTGGGTATGACCACACCATTCTGTTATCGTGGGAATGACCACACCATTCTGTTATCGTGGGTGTGACCACACCATTCTGTTATCATGGGTATGGCCACACCATTCTGATATCGTGGGTATGACCACACCATTCTGTTATCGTGGGTATGACCACACCATTCTGTTATCGTGGGAATGACCACACCATTCTGTTATCGTGGGTATGGCCACACCATTCTGTTATCGTGGGTATGACCACACCAGTCTGTTATCGTGCGTATGACCACACCATTCTGTTATCGTGGGTATGACCACACCATTCTGTTATCGTGGGAATAACCACACCATTCTGTTATCGTGGGTGTGACCACACCATTCTGTTATCGTGGGTATGACCACACCATTCTGTTATCGTGGGTATGCTCCCACACCATTCTGTTATCGTGGGTATGCTCCCACACCATTCTGTTATCGTGGGTATGACCATACCATTCTGTTATCGTGGGTATTTTCCCACACCATTCTGTTATCGTGGGTATGACCACACCATTCTGTTATCGTGGGAATGACCACACCATTCTGTTATCGTGGGTATGACCACACCCTTCTGTTATCGTGGGTATGACCACACCATTCTGTTATCGTGGGAATGACCACACCATTCTGTTATCGTGGGTGTGACCACACCATTCTGTTATCATGGGTATGGCCACACCATTCTGATATCGTGGGTATGACCACACCATTCTGTTATCGTGGGTATGACCACGCCATTCTGTTATCGTGGGAATGACCACACCATTCTGTTATCGTGGGTATGGCCACACCATTCTGTTATCGTGGGTATGACCACACCAGTCTGTTATCGTGCGTATGACCACACCATTCTGTTATCGTGGGTATGACCACACCATTCTGTTATCGTGGGAATAACCACACCATTCTGTTATCGTGGGTGTGACCACACCATTCTGTTATCGTGGGTATGACCACACCATTCTGTTATCGTGGGTGTAGCCACACCATTCTGTTATCGTGGGTATGACCACACCATTCTGTTATCGTGGGTATAGCCACACCATTCTGTTATCGTGGGAATGACCACACCATTCTGTTATCGTGGGTATGACCACAGCATTCTGTTATCGTGGGAATGACCACACCATTCTGTTATCGTGGGTATGACCACAGCATTCTGTTATCGTGGGAATGACCACGCCATTCTGTTATCGTGGGTATGACCACACCATTCTGTTATCGTGGGAATGACCACACCATTCTGTTATCATGGGAATGACCACACCATTCTGTTATCGTGGGTATGACCACACCATTCTGTTATCGTGGGTATGACCACACCATTCTGTTATCGTGGGTATGACCACACCATTCTGTTATCGTGGGTATAGCCACACCATTCTGTTATCGTGGGTATGACCACACCATTCTGTTATCGTGGGTATAGCCACACCATTCTGTTATCGTGGGTATGACCACACCATTCTGTTATCGTGGGTATGACCACACCATTCTGTTATCGTGGGTATGACCACACCATTCTGTTATCGTGGGAATAACCACACCATTCTGTTATCGTGGGTATGACCACACCATTCTGTTATCGTGGGTATGACCACACCATTCTGTTATCGTGGGTATAGCCACACCATTCTGTTATCGTGGGTATGACCACACCATTCTGTTATCGTGGGTATAGCCACACCATTCTGTTATCGTGGGTATAGCCACACCATTCTGTTATCGTGGGAATGACCACACCATTCTGTTATCGTGGGTATGACCACACCATTCTGTTATCGTGGGAATGACCACACCATTCTGTTATCGTGGGTATGACCACACCATTCTGTTATCGTGGGTATAGCCACACCATTCTGTTATCGTGTGAATGACCACACCATTCTGTTATCGTGGGTATGACAACACATTCTGTTATCGTGGGAATGACCACACCATTCTGTTATCGTGGGTATGACCACACCATTCTGTTATCATGGGAATGACCACACCATTCTGTTATCGTGGGTATGACCACACCATTCTGTTATCGTGGGTATGACCACACCATTCTGTTATCGTGGGAATGACCACACCATTCTGTTATCGTGGGTATAGCCACACCATTCTGTTATCGTGGGTATGACCACACCATTCTGTTATCGTGGGTATAGCCACACCATTCTGTTATCGTGGGGAATGACCACACCATTCTGTTATCGTGGGTATGACCACACCATTCTGTTATCGTGGTATGACCACACCATTCTGTTATCGTGGGAATGACCACACCATTCTGTTATCGTGGGTATAGCCACACCATTCTGTTATCGTGGGTATGACCACACCATTCTGTTATCGTGGGTATAGCCACACCATTCTGTTATCGTGGGAGTGACCACACCATTCTGTTATCGTGGGTATGACCACACCATTCTGTTATCATGGGAATGACCACACCATTCTGTTATCGTGGGAATGACCACACCATTCTGTTATCGTGGGTATGACCACACCATTCTGTTATCGTGGGTATGACCACACCATTCTGTTATCGTGGGAATGACCACACCATTCTGTTATCATGGGTATGACCACACCAGTCTGTTATCGTGCGTATGACCACACCATTCTGTTATCGTGGTATGACCACACCATTCTGTTATCGTGGGAATAACCACACCATTCTGTTATCGTGGGTATAACCACACCATTCTGTTATCGTGGATATGACCACACCATTCTGTTATCGTGGGTATGACCACACCATTCTGTTATCGTGGGTATGACCACACCATTCTGTTATCGTGGGTATAGCCACACCATTCTGTTATCGTGGGTATGACCACACCATTCTGTTATCGTGGGTATGACCACACCATTCTGTTATCGTGGGTATAGCCACACATTCGTTATCATGGGAATGACCACACCATTCTGTTATCGTGGGTATGACCACACCATTCTGTTATCGTGGGTATGACCACACCATTCTGTTATCGTGGGTATGACCACACCATTCTGTTATCGTGGGTATGACCACACCATTCTGTTATCGTGGGTAATAGCCACACCATTCTGTTATCGTGGGTATGACCACACCATTCTGTTATCGTGGGTATGACCACACCATTCTGTTATCGTGGGTATGACCACACCATTCTGTTATTGTGGGTATAGCCACACCATTCTGTTATTGTGGGTATGACCACACCATTCTGTTATCGTGGGTATGACCACACCATTCTGTTATCGTGGTATGACCACACCATTCTGTTATTGTGGGTATAGCCACACCATTCTGTTATTGTGGGTATGACCACACCATTCTGTTATCGTGGGTATAGCCACACCATTCTGTTATCGTGGGAATGACCACACCATTCTGTTATCGTGAGTATGACCACACCATTCTGTTATCGTGGGTATGACCACACCATTCTGTTATCGTGGGTATGACCACACCATTCTGTTATCGTGGGTATGACCACACCATTCTGTTATCGTGGTATAGCCACACGATTCTGTTATCGTGGGAATGACCACACCATTCTGTTATCGTGGGTATGACCACACCATTCTGTTATCGTGGAATGACCACACCATTCTGTTATCGTGGGAATGACCACACCATTCATTATTGTTCGAATGACCACAACATTCTGTTATCGTGGAATGACCACACCATTCTGTTATCGTGGGTATGACCACACCATTCTGTTATCGTGGGAATGACCACACCAGTCTGTTATCGTGGGAATGACCACACCATTCTGTTATCGTGGGTATGACCACACCAGTCTGTTATCGTGCGTAAGACCACACCATTCTTTTATGTGGGTATGACCACCCATTCTGTTATCGTGGGAATGGACCACACCATTCTGTTATCGTGGGTATGACCACACCATTCTGTTATCGTGGTATGACCACACCATTCTGTTATCGTGGGTATAGCCACACCATTCTGTTATCGTGGGTATGACGCACACCATTCTGTTATCGTGGGTATAGCCACACCATTCGTTATCGTGGGTATGACCACACCATTCTGTTATCGTGGGTATAGACCACACCATTCTGTTATCGGGGGTATTGACCACACCATTCTGTTATCGTGGTATGACCACACCATCTGTTATCGTGGGTATAGCCACACCATTCTGTTATCGTGGGTAATGACCACACCATTCTGTTATTGTGGTATGACCACACCATTCTGTTATCGTGGAAGACCACACATTCTGTTATCGTGGGAATGACCACCCATTCTGTTATCGTGGGTATGACCACACCATTCTGTTATCGTGGTATACCACACCATTCTGTTATCGTGGAATGACCACACCATTCTGTTATCATTGGTATGACCACACCATTCTGTTATCGTGGGAATACCACACCATTCTGTTATCGTGGTATGACCACACCATGCTGTTTATCGTGGGTATGACCACACCATTCTGTTATCGTGGGTATGACCACACCATTCTGTTATCGTGGGTATGACCACACCGTTCTGTTATCGTGGGTATGACCACACATTCTGTTATCGTGGGTATAGCCACACCATTCTGTTATCGTGGGTATGACCACACCATTCTGTTATCGTGGGTATGACCACACCATTCTGTTATCGTGGGTATAGCCACACCATTCTGTTATCGTGGGTATGACCACACCATTCTGTTATCGTGGGTATGACCACACCATTCTGTTATCGTGGGTATGCCACACCATTCTGTTATCGTGGGAATGACCACACCATTCTGTTATCGTGGGTATGACCACACCATTCTGTTATCGTGGGTATGACCACACCATTCTGTTATCGTGGGTATGACCACACCATTCTGTTATCGTGGGTATGACCACACCATTCTGTTATCGTGGGTATGACCACACCATTCTGTTATCGTGGGTATAGCCACACCATTCTGTTATCGTGGGTATGACCACACCATTCTGTTATCGTGGGTATGACCACACCATTCTGTTATCGTGGGTATGCCACACCATTCTGTTATCGTGGTATGACCACACCATTCTGTTATCGTGGGTATGACCACACCATTCTGTTATCGTGGGAATGACCACACCATTCTGTTATCGTGGGAATGACCACACCATTCTGTTATCGTGGGTATGACCACACCATTCTGTTATCGTGGGTATGACCACACCATTCTGTTATCGTGGGTATGACCACACCATTCTGTTATCGTGGGTATGACCACACCATTCTGTTATCGTGGGTATGACCACACCATTCTGTTATCGTGGGTATAGCCACACCATTCTGTTATCGTGGGTATGACCACACCATTCTGTTATCGTGGGTATAGCCACACCATTCTGTTATCGTGGGAATGACCACACCATTCTGTTATCGTGGGTATGACCACACCATTCTGTTATCGTGGGTATGACCACACCATTCTGTTATCGTGGGTATGACCACACCATTCTGTTATCGTGGGTATGACCACACCATTCTGTTATCGTGGGTATACCACACCATTCTGTTATCGTGGGTATGACCACACCATTCTGTTATCGTGGGTATAGCCACACCATTCTGTTATCGTGGGTATGACCACACCATTCTGTTATCGTGGGTATGCCACACCATTCTGTTATCTGTGTGTATAGCCACCATTCTGTTATCGTGGGTATGACCACACCATTCTGTTATCGTGGGAATAACACACCATTCTGTTTCGTGGGTATGACCCACCATTCTGTTATCGTGGGTATGACCACACCATTCTGTTATCGTGGGTATAGCCAACACCATTCTGTTATCGTGGTATGACCACACCATTCTGTTATCGTGTGGTATAGGCCACAATTCTGTTATTGGATAGCCACACCCATTCTGTTATCGTGGGAATGACCACACCATTCTGTTATTCGTGGGTATGACCACACCATTCTGTTATCGTGGGAATGACCACACCATTCTGTTATCGTGGGTATGACCACACCATTCTGTATCGTGGGTGTAGCCACACCATTCTGTTATCGTGTGAATGACCACACCATCTGTTATCGTGGGTATGACACACCATTCTGTTATCGTGGGAATGACCACACCATCGTTATCGTGGGTATGACCACACCATTCTGTTACGTGGGAATGACCACACCATTCTGTTATCGTGGGTATGACCACGCCATTCTGTTATCGTGGGTATGACCACACCATTTCTGTTATCGTGGGAATGACCACACCATTCTGTTATCGTGGGTATGACCACACCATTCTGTTATCGTGGGAATGACCACACCATTCTGTTATCGTGGGTATGACCACACCATTCTGTTATCGTGGGTATGACCACACCATTCTGTTATCGTGGGAATGACCACACCATTCTGTTATCGTGGGTATGACCACACCATTCTGTTATCGTGGGTATGACCACACCATTCTGTTATCGTGGGTATGACCACACCATTCTGTTATCGTGGGTATGACCACACCATTCTGTTATCGTGGGTATGACCACACCATTCTGTTATCGTGGGTATGACCACACCATTCTGTTATCGTGGGTATGACCACACCATTCTGTTATCGTGGGTATACCACACCATTCTGTTATCGTGGGTATGACCACACCATTCTGTTATCGTGGGTATGACCACACCATTCTGTTATCGTGGGAATGACCACACCATTCTGTTATCGTGGGTATGACCACACCATTCTGTTATCGTGGGTATGACCACACCATTCTGTTATCGTGGGAATGACCACACCATTCTGTTATCGTGGGTATGACCACACCATTCTGTTATCGTGGGTATGACCACACCATTCTGTTATCGTGGGTATGACCACACCATTCTGTTATCGTGGGTATGACCACACCATTCTGTTATCGTGGGTATGACCACACCATTCTGTTATCGTGGGTATGACCACACCATTCTGTTATCGTGGGTATGACCACACCATTCTGTTATCGTGGGTATGACCACACCATTCTGTTATCGTGGGTATGACCACACCATTCTGTTATCGTGGGTATGACCACACCATTCTGTTATCGTGGGTATGACCACACCATTCTGTTATCGTGGGTATGACCACACCATTCTGTTATCGTGGGTATGACCACACCATTCTGTTATCGTGGGTATGACCACACCATTCTGTTATCGTGGGTATGACCACACCATTCTGTTATCGTGGGTATGACCACACCATTCTGTTATCGTGGGTATGACCACACCATTCTGTTATCGTGGGTATGACCACACCATTCTGTTATCGTGGGTATGACCACACCATTCTGTTATCGTGGGTATGACCACACCATTCTGTTATCGTGGGTATGACCACACCATTCTGTTATCGTGGGTATGACCACACCATTCTGTTATCGTGGGTATGACCACACCATTCTGTTATCGTGGGTATGACCACACCATTCTGTTATCGTGGGTATGACCACACCATTCTGTTATCGTGGGTATGACCACACCATTCTGTTATCGTGGGTATGACCACACCATTCTGTTATCGTGGGTATGACCACACCATTCTGTTATCGTGGGTATGACCACACCATTCTGTTATCGTGGGTATGACCACACCATTCTGTTATCGTGGGTATGACCACACCATTCTGTTATCGTGGGTATGACCACACCATTCTGTTATCGTGGGTATGACCACACCATTCTGTTATCGTGGGTATGACCACACCATTCTGTTATCGTGGGTATGACCACACCATTCTGTTATCGTGGGTATGACCACACCATTCTGTTATCGTGGGTATGACCACACCATTCTGTTATCGTGGGTATGACCACACCATTCTGTTATCGTGGGTATGACCACACCATTCTGTTATCGTGGGTATGACCACACCATTCTGTTATCGTGGGTATGACCACACCATTCTGTTATCGTGGGTATGACCACACCATTCTGTTATCGTGGGTATGACCACACCATTCTGTTATCGTGGGTATGACCACACCATTCTGTTATCGTGGGTATGACCACACCATTCTGTTATCGTGGGTATGACCACACCATTCTGTTATCGTGGGTATGACCACACCATTCTGTTATCGTGGGTATGACCACACCATTCTGTTATCGTGGGTATGACCACACCATTCTGTTATCGTGGGTATGACCACACCATTCTGTTATCGTGGGTATGACCACACCATTCTGTTATCGTGGGTATGACCACACCATTCTGTTATCGTGGGTATGACCACACCATTCTGTTATCGTGGGTATGACCACACCATTCTGTTATCGTGGGTATGACCACACCATTCTGTTATCGTGGGTATGACCACACCATTCTGTTATCGTGGGTATGACCACACCATTCTGTTATCGTGGGTATGACCACACCATTCTGTTATCGTGGGTATGACCACACCATTCTGTTATCGTGGGTATGACCACACCATTCTGTTATCGTGGGTATGACCACACCATTCTGTTATCGTGGGTATGACCACACCATTCTGTTATCGTGGGTATGACCACACCATTCTGTTATCGTGGGTATGACCACACCATTCTGTTATCGTGGGTATGACCACACCATTCTGTTATCGTGGGTATGACCACACCATTCTGTTATCGTGGGTATGACCACACCATTCTGTTATCGTGGGTATGACCACACCATTCTGTTATCGTGGGTATGACCACACCATTCTGTTATCGTGGGTATGACCACACCATTCTGTTATCGTGGGTATGACCACACCATTCTGTTATCGTGGGTATGACCACACCATTCTGTTATCGTGGGTATGACCACACCATTCTGTTATCGTGGGTATGACCACACCATTCTGTTATCGTGGGTATGACCACACCATTCTGTTATCGTGGGTATGACCACACCATTCTGTTATCGTGGGTATGACCACACCATTCTGTTATCGTGGGTATGACCACACCATTCTGTTATCGTGGGTATGACCACACCATTCTGTTATCGTGGGTATGACCACACCATTCTGTTATCGTGGGTATGACCACACCATTCTGTTATCGTGGGTATGACCACACCATTCTGTTATCGTGGGTATGACCACACCATTCTGTTATCGTGGGTATGACCACACCATTCTGTTATCGTGGGTATGACCACACCATTCTGTTATCGTGGGTATGACCACACCATTCTGTTATCGTGGGTATGACCACACCATTCTGTTATCGTGGGTATGACCACACCATTCTGTTATCGTGGGTATGACCACACCATTCTGTTATCGTGGGTATGACCACACCATTCTGTTATCGTGGGTATGACCACACCATTCTGTTATCGTGGGTATGACCACACCATTCTGTTATCGTGGGTATGACCACACCATTCTGTTATCGTGGGTATGACCACACCATTCTGTTATCGTGGGTATGACCACACCATTCTGTTATCGTGGGTATGACCACACCATTCTGTTATCGTGGGTATGACCACACCATTCTGTTATCGTGGGTATGACCACACCATTCTGTTATCGTGGGTATGACCACACCATTCTGTTATCGTGGGTATGACCACACCATTCTGTTATCGTGGGTATGACCACACCATTCTGTTATCGTGGGTATGACCACACCATTCTGTTATCGTGGGTATGACCACACCATTCTGTTATCGTGGGTATGACCACACCATTCTGTTATCGTGGGTATGACCACACCATTCTGTTATCGTGGGTATGACCACACCATTCTGTTATCGTGGGTATGACCACACCATTCTGTTATCGTGGGTATGACCACACCATTCTGTTATCGTGGGTATGACCACACCATTCTGTTATCGTGGGTATGACCACACCATTCTGTTATCGTGGGTATGACCACACCATTCTGTTATCGTGGGTATGACCACACCATTCTGTTATCGTGGGTATGACCACACCATTCTGTTATCGTGGGTATGACCACACCATTCTGTTATCGTGGGTATGACCACACCATTCTGTTATCGTGGGTATGACCACACCATTCTGTTATCGTGGGTATGACCACACCATTCTGTTATCGTGGGTATGACCACACCATTCTGTTATCGTGGGTATGACCACACCATTCTGTTATCGTGGGTATGACCACACCATTCTGTTATCGTGGGTATGACCACACCATTCTGTTATCGTGGGTATGACCACACCATTCTGTTATCGTGGGTATGACCACACCATTCTGTTATCGTGGGTATGACCACACCATTCTGTTATCGTGGGTATGACCACACCATTCTGTTATCGTGGGTATGACCACACCATTCTGTTATCGTGGGTATGACCACACCATTCTGTTATCGTGGGTATGACCACACCATTCTGTTATCGTGGGTATGACCACACCATTCTGTTATCGTGGGTATGACCACACCATTCTGTTATCGTGGGTATGACCACACCATTCTGTTATCGTGGGTATGACCACACCATTCTGTTATCGTGGGTATGACCACACCATTCTGTTATCGTGGGTATGACCACACCATTCTGTTATCGTGGGTATGACCACACCATTCTGTTATCGTGGGTATGACCACACCATTCTGTTATCGTGGGTATGACCACACCATTCTGTTATCGTGGGTATGACCACACCATTCTGTTATCGTGGGTATGACCACACCATTCTGTTATCGTGGGTATGACCACACCATTCTGTTATCGTGGGTATGACCACACCATTCTGTTATCGTGGGTATGACCACACCATTCTGTTATCGTGGGTATGACCACACCATTCTGTTATCGTGGGTATGACCACACCATTCTGTTATCGTGGGTATGACCACACCATTCTGTTATCGTGGGTATGACCACACCATTCTGTTATCGTGGGTATGACCACACCATTCTGTTATCGTGGGTATGACCACACCATTCTGTTATCGTGGGTATGACCACACCATTCTGTTATCGTGGGTATGACCACACCATTCTGTTATCGTGGGTATGACCACACCATTCTGTTATCGTGGGTATGACCACACCATTCTGTTATCGTGGGTATGACCACACCATTCTGTTATCGTGGGTATGACCACACCATTCTGTTATCGTGGGTATGACCACACCATTCTGTTATCGTGGGTATGACCACACCATTCTGTTATCGTGGGTATGACCACACCATTCTGTTATCGTGGGTATGACCACACCATTCTGTTATCGTGGGTATGACCACACCATTCTGTTATCGTGGGTATGACCACACCATTCTGTTATCGTGGGTATGACCACACCATTCTGTTATCGTGGGTATGACCACACCATTCTGTTATCGTGGGTATGACCACACCATTCTGTTATCGTGGGTATGACCACACCATTCTGTTATCGTGGGTATGACCACACCATTCTGTTATCGTGGGTGACCACACCATTCTGTTATCGTGGGTATGACCACACCATTCTGTTATCGTGGGTATGACCACACCATTCTGTTATCGTGGGTATGACCACACCATTCTGTTATCGTGGGTATGACCACACCATTCTGTTATCGTGGGTATGACCACACCATTCTGTTATCGTGGGTATGACCACACCATTCTGTTATCGTGGGTATGACCACACCATTCTGTTATCGTGGGTATGACCACACCATTCTGTTATCGTGGGTATGACCACACCATTCTGTTATCGTGGGTATGACCACACCATTCTGTTATCGTGGGTATGACCACACCATTCTGTTATCGTGGGTATGACCACACCATTCTGTTATCGTGGGTATGACCACACCATTCTGTTATCGTGGGTATGACCACACCATTCTGTTATCGTGGGTATGACCACACCATTCTGTTATCGTGGGTATGACCACACCATTCTGTTATCGTGGGTATGACCACACCATTCTGTTATCGTGGGTATGACCACACCATTCTGTTATCGTGGGTATGACCACACCATTCTGTTATCGTGGGTATGACCACACCATTCTGTTATCGTGGGTATGACCACACCATTCTGTTATCGTGGGTATGACCACACCATTCTGTTATCGTGGGTATGACCACACCATTCTGTTATCGTGGGTATGACCACACCATTCTGTTATCGTGGGTATGACCACACCATTCTGTTATCGTGGGTATGACCACACCATTCTGTTATCGTGGGTATACCACACCATTCTGTTATCGTGGGTATGACCACACCATTCTGTTATCGTGGGTATGACCACACCATTCTGTTATCGTGGGTATGACCACACCATTCTGTTATCGTGGGTATGACCACACCATTCTGTTATCGTGGGTATGACCACACCATTCTGTTATCGTGGGTATGACCACACCATTCTGTTATCGTGGGTATGACCACACCATTCTGTTATCGTGGGTATGACCACACCATTCTGTTATCGTGGGTATGACCACACCATTCTGTTATCGTGGGTATGACCACACCATTCTGTTATCGTGGGTATGACCACACCATTCTGTTATCGTGGGTATGACCACACCATTCTGTTATCGTGGGTATGACCACACCATTCTGTTATCGTGGGTATGACCACACCATTCTGTTATCGTGGGTATGACCACACCATTCTGTTATCGTGGGTATGACCACACCATTCTGTTATCGTGGGTATGACCACACCATTCTGTTATCGTGGGTATGACCACACCATTCTGTTATCGTGGGTATGACCACACCATTCTGTTATCGTGGGTATGACCACACCATTCTGTTATCGTGGGTATGACCACACCATTCTGTTATCGTGGGTATGACCACACCATTCTGTTATCGTGGGTATGACCACACCATTCTGTTATCGTGGGTATGACCACACCATTCTGTTATCGTGGGTATGACCACACCATTCTGTTATCGTGGGTATGACCACACCATTCTGTTATCGTGGGTATGACCACACCATTCTGTTATCGTGGGTATGACCACACCATTCTGTTATCGTGGGTATGACCACACCATTCTGTTATCGTGGGTATGACCACACCATTCTGTTATCGTGGGTATGACCACACCATTCTGTTATCGTGGGTATGACCACACCATTCTGTTATCGTGGGTATGACCACACCATTCTGTTATCGTGGGTATGACCACACCATTCTGTTATCGTGGGTATGACCACACCATTCTGTTATCGTGGGTATGACCACACCATTCTGTTATCGTGGGTATGACCACACCATTCTGTTATCGTGGGTATGACCACACCATTCTGTTATCGTGGGTATGACCACACCATTCTGTTATCGTGGGTATGACCACACCATTCTGTTATCGTGGGTATGACCACACCATTCTGTTATCGTGGGTATGACCACACCATTCTGTTATCGTGGGTATGACCACACCATTCTGTTATCGTGGGTATGACCACACCATTCTGTTATCGTGGGTATGACCACACCATTCTGTTATCGTGGGTATGACCACACCATTCTGTTATCGTGGGTATGACCACACCATTCTGTTATCGTGGGTATGACCACACCATTCTGTTATCGTGGGTATGACCACACCATTCTGTTATCGTGGGTATGACCACACCATTCTGTTATCGTGGGTATGACCACACCATTCTGTTATCGTGGGTATGACCACACCATTCTGTTATCGTGGGTATGACCACACCATTCTGTTATCGTGGGTATGACCACACCATTCTGTTATCGTGGGTATGACCACACCATTCTGTTATCGTGGGTATGACCACACCATTCTGTTATCGTGGGTATGACCACACCATTCTGTTATCGTGGGTATGACCACACCATTCTGTTATCGTGGGTATGACCACACCATTCTGTTATCGTGGGTATGACCACACCATTCTGTTATCGTGGGTATGACCACACCATTCTGTTATCGTGGGTATGACCACACCATTCTGTTATCGTGGGTATGACCACACCATTCTGTTATCGTGGGTATGACCACACCATTCTGTTATCGTGGGTATGACCACACCATTCTGTTATCGTGGGTATGACCACACCATTCTGTTATCGTGGGTATGACCACACCATTCTGTTATCGTGGGTATGACCACACCATTCTGTTATCGTGGGTATGACCACACCATTCTGTTATCGTGGGTATGACCACACCATTCTGTTATCGTGGGTATGACCACACCATTCTGTTATCGTGGGTATGACCACACCATTCTGTTATCGTGGGTATGACCACACCATTCTGTTATCGTGGGTATGACCACACCATTCTGTTATCGTGGGTATGACCACACCATTCTGTTATCGTGGGTATGACCACACCATTCTGTTATCGTGGGTATGACCACACCATTCTGTTATCGTGGGTATGACCACACCATTCTGTTATCGTGGGTATGACCACACCATTCTGTTATCGTGGGTATGACCACACCATTCTGTTATCGTGGGTATGACCACACCATTCTGTTATCGTGGGTATGACCACACCATTCTGTTATCGTGGGTATGACCACACCATTCTGTTATCGTGGGTATGACCACACCATTCTGTTATCGTGGGTATGACCACACCATTCTGTTATCGTGGGTATGACCACACCATTCTGTTATCGTGGGTATGACCACACCATTCTGTTATCGTGGGTATGACCACACCATTCTGTTATCGTGGGTATGACCACACCATTCTGTTATCGTGGGTATGACCACACCATTCTGTTATCGTGGGTATGACCACACCATTCTGTTATCGTGGGTATGACCACACCATTCTGTTATCGTGGGTATGACCACACCATTCTGTTATCGTGGGTATGACCACACCATTCTGTTATCGTGGGTATGACCACACCATTCTGTTATCGTGGGTATGACCACACCATTCTGTTATCGTGGGTATGACCACACCATTCTGTTATCGTGGGTATGACCACACCATTCTGTTATCGTGGGTATGACCACACCATTCTGTTATCGTGGGTATGACCACACCATTCTGTTATCGTGGGTATGACCACACCATTCTGTTATCGTGGGTATGACCACACCATTCTGTTATCGTGGGTATGACCACACCATTCTGTTATCGTGGGTATGACCACACCATTCTGTTATCGTGGGTATGACCACACCATTCTGTTATCGTGGGTATGACCACACCATTCTGTTATCGTGGGTATGACCACACCATTCTGTTATCGTGGGTATGACCACACCATTCTGTTATCGTGGGTATGACCACACCATTCTGTTATCGTGGGTATGACCACACCATTCTGTTATCGTGGGTATGACCACACCATTCTGTTATCGTGGGTATGACCACACCATTCTGTTATCGTGGGTATGACCACACCATTCTGTTATCGTGGGTATGACCACACCATTCTGTTATCGTGGGTATGACCACACCATTCTGTTATCGTGGGTATGACCACACCATTCTGTTATCGTGGGTATGACCACACCATTCTGTTATCGTGGGTATGACCACACCATTCTGTTATCGTGGGTATGACCACACCATTCTGTTATCGTGGGTATGACCACACCATTCTGTTATCGTGGGTATGACCACACCATTCTGTTATCGTGGGTATGACCACACCATTCTGTTATCGTGGGTATGACCACACCATTCTGTTATCGTGGGTATGACCACACCATTCTGTTATCGTGGGTATGACCACACCATTCTGTTATCGTGGGTATGACCACACCATTCTGTTATCGTGGGTATGACCACACCATTCTGTTATCGTGGGTATGACCACACCATTCTGTTATCGTGGGTATGACCACACCATTCTGTTATCGTGGGTATGACCACACCATTCTGTTATCGTGGGTATGACCACACCATTCTGTTATCGTGGGTATGACCACACCATTCTGTTATCGTGGGTATGACCACACCATTCTGTTATCGTGGGTATGACCACACCATTCTGTTATCGTGGGTATGACCACACCATTCTGTTATCGTGGGTATGACCACACCATTCTGTTATCGTGGGTATGACCACACCATTCTGTTATCGTGGGTATGACCACACCATTCTGTTATCGTGGGTATGACCACACCATTCTGTTATCGTGGGTATGACCACACCATTCTGTTATCGTGGGTATGACCACACCATTCTGTTATCGTGGGTATGACCACACCATTCTGTTATCGTGGGTATGACCACACCATTCTGTTATCGTGGGTATGACCACACCATTCTGTTATCGTGGGTATGACCACACCATTCTGTTATCGTGGGTATGACCACACCATTCTGTTATCGTGGGTATGACCACACCATTCTGTTATCGTGGGTATGACCACACCATTCTGTTATCGTGGGTATGACCACACCATTCTGTTATCGTGGGTATGACCACACCATTCTGTTATCGTGGGTATGACCACACCATTCTGTTATCGTGGGTATGACCACACCATTCTGTTATCGTGGGTATGACCACACCATTCTGTTATCGTGGGTATGACCACACCATTCTGTTATCGTGGGTATGACCACACCATTCTGTTATCGTGGGTATGACCACACCATTCTGTTATCGTGGGTATGACCACACCATTCTGTTATCGTGGGTATGACCACACCATTCTGTTATCGTGGGTATGACCACACCATTCTGTTATCGTGGGTATGACCACACCATTCTGTTATCGTGGGTATGACCACACCATTCTGTTATCGTGGGTATGACCACACCATTCTGTTATCGTGGGTATGACCACACCATTCTGTTATCGTGGGTATGACCACACCATTCTGTTATCGTGGGTATGACCACACCATTCTGTTATCGTGGGTATGACCACACCATTCTGTTATCGTGGGTATGACCACACCATTCTGTTATCGTGGGTATGACCACACCATTCTGTTATCGTGGGTATGACCACACCATTCTGTTATCGTGGGTATGACCACACCATTCTGTTATCGTGGGTATGACCACACCATTCTGTTATCGTGGGTATGACCACACCATTCTGTTATCGTGGGTATGACCACACCATTCTGTTATCGTGGGTATGACCACACCATTCTGTTATCGTGGGTATGACCACACCATTCTGTTATCGTGGGTATGACCACACCATTCTGTTATCGTGGGTATGACCACACCATTCTGTTATCGTGGGTATGACCACACCATTCTGTTATCGTGGGTATGACCACACCATTCTGTTATCGTGGGTATGACCACACCATTCTGTTATCGTGGGTATGACCACACCATTCTGTTATCGTGGGTATGACCACACCATTCTGTTATCGTGGGTATGACCACACCATTCTGTTATCGTGGGTATGACCACACCATTCTGTTATCGTGGGTATGACCACACCATTCTGTTATCGTGGGTATGACCACACCATTCTGTTATCGTGGGTATGACCACACCATTCTGTTATCGTGGGTATGACCACACCATTCTGTTATCGTGGGTATGACCACACCATTCTGTTATCGTGGGTATGACCACACCATTCTGTTATCGTGGGTATGACCACACCATTCTGTTATCGTGGGTATGACCACACCATTCTGTTATCGTGGGTATGACCACACCATTCTGTTATCGTGGGTATGACCACACCATTCTGTTATCGTGGGTATGACCACACCATTCTGTTATCGTGGGTATGACCACACCATTCTGTTATCGTGGGTATGACCACACCATTCTGTTATCGTGGGTATGACCACACCATTCTGTTATCGTGGGTATGACCACACCATTCTGTTATCGTGGGTATGACCACACCATTCTGTTATCGTGGGTATGACCACACCATTCTGTTATCGTGGGTATGACCACACCATTCTGTTATCGTGGGTATGACCACACCATTCTGTTATCGTGGGTATGACCACACCATTCTGTTATCGTGGGTATGACCACACCATTCTGTTATCGTGGGTATGACCACACCATTCTGTTATCGTGGGTATGACCACACCATTCTGTTATCGTGGGTATGACCACACCATTCTGTTATCGTGGGTATGACCACACCATTCTGTTATCGTGGGTATGACCACACCATTCTGTTATCGTGGGTATGACCACACCATTCTGTTATCGTGGGTATGACCACACCATTCTGTTATCGTGGGGGTATGACCACACCATTCTGTTATCGTGGGTATGACCACACCATTCTGTTATCGTGGGTATAGCCACACCATTCTGTTATCGTGGGTATGACCACACCATTCTGTTATCGTGGGTATGACCACACCATTCTGTTATCGTGGGTATGACCACACCATTCTGTTATCGTGGGTATGACCACACCATTCTGTTATCGTGGGTATGACCACACCATTCTGTTATCGTGGGTATGACCACACCATTCTGTTATCGTGGGTATGACCACACCATTCTGTTATCGTGGGTATGACCACACCATTCTGTTATCGTGGGTATGACCACACCATTCTGTTATCGTGGGTATGACCACACCATTCTGTTATCGTGGGTATGACCACACCATTCTGTTATCGTGGGTATGACCACACCATTCTGTTATCGTGGGTATGACCACACCATTCTGTTATCGTGGGTATGACCACACCATTCTGTTATCGTGGGTATGACCACACCATTCTGTTATCGTGGGTATGACCACACCATTCTGTTATCGTGGGTATGACCACACCATTCTGTTATCGTGGGTATGACCACACCATTCTGTTATCGTGGGTATGACCACACCATTCTGTTATCGTGGGTATGACCACACCATTCTGTTATCGTGGGTATGACCACACCATTCTGTTATCGTGGGTATGACCACACCATTCTGTTATCGTGGGTATGACCACACCATTCTGTTATCGTGGGTATGACCACACCATTCTGTTATCGTGGGTATGACCACACCATTCTGTTATCGTGGGTATGACCACACCATTCTGTTATCGTGGGTATGACCACACCATTCTGTTATCGTGGGTATGACCACACCATTCTGTTATCGTGGGTATGACCACACCATTCTGTTATCGTGGGTATGACCACACCATTCTGTTATCGTGGGTATGACCACACCATTCTGTTATCGTGGGTATGACCACACCATTCTGTTATCGTGGGTATGACCACACCATTCTGTTATCGTGGGTATGACCACACCATTCTGTTATCGTGGGTATGACCACACCATTCTGTTATCGTGGGTATGACCACACCATTCTGTTATCGTGGGTATGACCACACCATTCTGTTATCGTGGGTATGACCACACCATTCTGTTATCGTGGGTATGACCACACCATTCTGTTATCGTGGGTATGACCACACCATTCTGTTATCGTGGGTATGACCACACCATTCTGTTATCGTGGGTATGACCACACCATTCTGTTATCGTGGGTATGACCACACCATTCTGTTATCGTGGGTATGACCACACCATTCTGTTATCGTGGGTATGACCACACCATTCTGTTATCGTGGGTATGACCACACCATTCTGTTATCGTGGGTATGACCACACCATTCTGTTATCGTGGGTATGACCACACCATTCTGTTATCGTGGGTATGACCACACCATTCTGTTATCGTGGGTATGACCACACCATTCTGTTATCGTGGGTATGACCACACCATTCTGTTATCGTGGGTATGACCACACCATTCTGTTATCGTGGGTATGACCACACCATTCTGTTATCGTGGGTATGACCACACCATTCTGTTATCGTGGGTATGACCACACCATTCTGTTATCGTGGGTATGACCACACCATTCTGTTATCGTGGGTATGACCACACCATTCTGTTATCGTGGGTATGACCACACCATTCTGTTATCGTGGGTATGACCACACCATTCTGTTATCGTGGGTATGACCACACCATTCTGTTATCGTGGGTATGACCACACCATTCTGTTATCGTGGGTATGACCACACCATTCTGTTATCGTGGGTATGACCACACCATTCTGTTATCGTGGGTATGACCACACCATTCTGTTATCGTGGGTATGACCACACCATTCTGTTATCGTGGGTATGACCACACCATTCTGTTATCGTGGGTATGACCACACCATTCTGTTATCGTGGGTATGACCACACCATTCTGTTATCGTGGGTATGACCACACCATTCTGTTATCGTGGGTATGACCACACCATTCTGTTATCGTGGGTATGACCACACCATTCTGTTATCGTGGGTATGACCACACCATTCTGTTATCGTGGGTATGACCACACCATTCTGTTATCGTGGGTATGACCACACCATTCTGTTATCGTGGGTATGACCACACCATTCTGTTATCGTGGGTATGACCACACCATTCTGTTATCGTGGGTATGACCACACCATTCTGTTATCGTGGGTATGACCACACCATTCTGTTATCGTGGGTATGACCACACCATTCTGTTATCGTGGGTATGACCACACCATTCTGTTATCGTGGGTATGACCACACCATTCTGTTATCGTGGGTATGACCACACCATTCTGTTATCGTGGGTATGACCACACCATTCTGTTATCGTGGGTATGACCACACCATTCTGTTATCGTGGGTATGACCACACCATTCTGTTATCGTGGGTATACCACACCATTCTGTTATCGTGGGTATGACCACACCATTCTGTTATCGTGGGTATGACCACACCATTCTGTTATCGTGGGAATGACCACACCATTCTGTTATCGTGGGTATGACCACACCATTCTGTTATCGTGGGAATGACCACACCATTCTGTTATCGTGGGAATGACCACACCATTCTGTTATCGTGGGTATGACCACACCATTCTGTTATCGTGGGTATGACCACACCATTCTGTTATCGTGGGTATGACCACACCATTCTGTTATCGTGGGTATGACCACACCATTCTGTTATCGTGGGTATGACCACACCATTCTGTTATCGTGGGTATGACCACACCATTCTGTTATCGTGGGTATGACCACACCATTCTGTTATCGTGGGTATGACCACACCATTCTGTTATCGTGGGTATGACCACACCATTCTGTTATCGTGGGTATGACCACACCATTCTGTTATCGTGGGTATGACCACACCATTCTGTTATCGTGGGTATGACCACACCATTCTGTTATCGTGGGTATGACCACACCATTCTGTTATCGTGGGTATGACCACACCATTCTGTTATCGTGGGTATAGCCACACCATTCTGTTATCGTGGGTATGACCACACCATTCTGTTATCGTGGGTATGACCACACCATTCTGTTATCGTGGGTATGACCACACCATTCTGTTATCGTGGGTATGACCACACCATTCTGTTATCGTGGGTATGACCACACCATTCTGTTATCGTGGGTATGACCACACCATTCTGTTATCGTGGGTATGACCACACCATTCTGTTATCGTGGGTATGACCACACCATTCTGTTATCGTGGGTATGACCACACCATTCTGTTATCGTGGGTATGACCACACCATTCTGTTATCGTGGTATGACCACACCATTCTGTTATCGTGGGTATGACCACACCATTCTGTTATCGTGGGAATAACCACACCATTCTGTTATCGTGGGTATGACCACACCATTCTGTTATCGTGGGTATGACCACACCATTCTGTTATCGTGGGTATGACCACACCATTCTGTTATCGTGGGTATGACCACACCATTCTGTTATCGTGGGTATACCACACCATTCTGTTATCGTGGGTATGACCACACCATTCTGTTATCGTGGGTATGACCACACCATTCTGTTATCGTGGGTATACCACACCATTCTGTTATCGTGGGAATGACCACACCATTCTGTTATCGTGGGTATGACCACACCATTCTGTTATCGTGGGTATGACCACACCATTCTGTTATCGTGGGTATGACCACACCATTCTGTTATCGTGGGTATGACCACACCATTCTGTTATCGTGGGTATGACCACACCATTCTGTTATCGTGGGTATGACCACACCATTCTGTTATCGTGGGTATGACCACACCATTCTGTTATCATGGGAATGACCACACCATTCTGTTATCGTGGGTATGACCACACCATTCTGTTATCGTGGGAATGACCACACCATTCTGTTATCATGGGAATGACCACACCATTCTGTTATCGTGGTTTATGACCACACCATTCTGTTATCGTGGGTATGACCACACCATTCTGTTATCGTGGTATGACCACACCATTCTGTTATCGTGGGTATGACCACACCATTCTGTTATCGTGGGTATGACCACACCATTCTGTTATCGTGGGTATAGCCACACCATTCTGTTATTGTGGGTATGACCACACCATTCTGTTATTCGTGGGTAGCCACACCATTCTGTTATCGTGGGGAATGACCACACCATTCTGTTATCGTGAGTATGACCACACCATTCTGTTATCGTGGGTATGACCACACCATTCTGTTATCGTGGGTATGACCACACCATTCTGTTATCGTGGGTATGACCACACCATTCTGTTATCGTGGGTATAGCCACACCATTCTGTTATCGTGGGTATGACCACACCATTCTGTTATCGTGGGTATAGCCACACCATTCTGTTATCGTGGGAATGACCACACCATTCTGTTATCGTGGGTATGACCACACCATTCTGTTATCGTGGGAATGACCACACCATTCTGTTATCGTGGGAATGACCACACCATTCTGTTATTGTGGGAATGACCACAACATTCTGTTATCGTGGGAATGACCACACCATTCTGTTATCGTGGGTATGACCACACCATTCTGTTATCGTGGGAATGACCACACCAGTCTGTTATCGTGGGAATGACCACACCATTCTGTTATCGTGGGTATGACCACACCAGTCTGTTATCGTGCGTATGACCACACCATTCTGTTATCGTGGGTAGACCACACCATTCTGTTATCGTGGGAATAACCACACCATTCTGTTATCGTGGGTATGACCACACCATTCTGTTATCGTGGTATGACCACACCATTCCTGTTATCGTGGTATAGCCACACCATTCTGTTATCGTGGGTATGACCACACCATTCTGTTATCGTGGGTATGACCCACACCATTCTGTTATCGTGGGTATAGCCACACCATTCAGTTATCGTGGGTATGACCACCACATTCTGTTATCGTGGGTATAGCCACACCATTCTGTTATCGGTGGAATGACCACACCATTCTGTTATCGTGGGTATGACCACACCATTCTGTTATCGTGGAATGACCACACCATTCTGTTATCGTGGGTATGACCACACCATTCTGTTATCGTGGGAATGACCACACCATTCTGTTATCGTGGGAATGACCACACCATTCTGTTATCATGGGTATGACCACCACCAGTCTGTTATCGTGCGTATGACCACACCATTCTGTTATCGTGGGTATGACCACACCATTCTGTTATCGTGGGAATAACCACACCATTCTGTTATCGTGGGTATGACCACACCATTCTATTATCGTGGGTATGACCACACCATTCTGTTATCGTGGGTATGACCACACCGTTCTGTTATCGTGGGTATGACCACACCATTCTGTTATCGTGGTATAGCCACACCATTCTGTTATCGTGGGTATGACCACACCATTCTGTTATCGTGGGTATGACCACACCATTCTGTTATCGTGGGTATAGCCACACCATTCTGTTATCATGGGAATGACCACACCATTCTGTTATCGTGGGTATGACCACACCATTCTGTTATCGTGGGTATGACCACACCATTCTGTTATCGTGGGTATGACCACACCATTCTGTTATCGTGGGTATGACCACACCATTCTGTTATCGTGGGTATAGCCACACCATTCTGTTATCGTGGGTATGACCACACCATTCTGTTATCGTGGGTATGACCACACCATTCTGTTATCGTGGGTATAGCCACACCATTCTGTTATCATGGAATGACCACACCATTCTGTTATCGTGGGTATGACCACACCATTCTGTTATCGTGGGAATGACCACACCATTCTGTTATCATGGGAATGACCACACCATTCTGTTATCGTGGGTATGACCACACCATTCTGTTATCGTGGGTATGACCACACCATTCTGTTATCGTGGGTATGACCACACCATTCTGTTATCGTGGGTATGACCACACCATTCTGTTATCGTGGGTATGACCACACCATTCTGTTATTGTGGTATAGCCACACCATTCTGTTATTGTGGGTATGACCACACCATTCTGTTATCGTGGGTATAGCCACACCATTCTGTTATCGTGGGAATGACCACACCATTCTGTTATCGTGAGTATGACCACACCATTCTGTTATCGTGGGTATGACCACACCATTCTGTTATCGTGGGTATGACCACACCATTCTGTTATCGTGGGTATGACCACACCATTCTGTTATCGTGGGGTATAGCCACACCATTCTGTTATCGTGGGTATGACCACACCATTCTGTTATCGTGGGTATAGCCACACCATTCTGTTATCGTGGGAATGACCACACCATTCTGTTATCGTGGGTATGACCACACCATTCTGTTATCGTGGGAATGACCACACCATTCTGTTATCGTGGGAATGACCACACCATTCTGTTATTGTGGGAATGACCACAACATTCTGTTATCGTGGGAATGACCACACCATTCTGTTATCGTGGGTATGACCACACCATTCTGTTATCGTGGAATGACCACACCATTCTGTTATCGTGGGTATGACCACACCATTCTGTTATCGGGGGTATGGCCACACCATTCTGATATCGTGGGTATGCCCACACCATTTGTTATCGTGGGTATGACCACACCATTCTGTTATCGTGGCAATGACCACACCATTCTGTTATTGTGGGTATGGCCACACCATTCTGTTATCGTGGGTATGACCACACCAGTCTGTTATCGTGGGAATGACCACACCATTCTGTTATCGTGGGTATGACCACACCAGTCTGTTATCGTGCGTATAACCACACCATTCTGTTATCGTGGGTATGACCACACCATTCTGTTATCGTGGGAATAACCACACCATTCTGTTATCGTGGGTATGACCACACCATTCTGTTATCGTGGGTATGACCACACCATTCTGTTATCGTGGGTATAGCCACACCATTCTGTTATCGGGGTATGACCACACCATTCTGTTATCGTGGGTATAGCCACACCATTCTGTTATCGTGGGTATGACCACACCATTCTGTTATCGTGGGTATGAACACCCATTCTGTTATCGTGGGTATGACCACACCATTCTGTTATCGTGGGTATAGCCACACCATTCTGTTATCGTGGGTATGACCACACCATTCTGTTATCAGGGTATAGCCCACCCATTCTGTTATCGTGGGTATGACCACACCATTCTGTTATCGTGGGTATAGCCACACCATTCTGTTATCGTGGGAATGACCACACCATTCTGTATCGTGGGTATGAGCCACACCATTCTGTTATCATGGGAATGACCACACCATTCTGTTATCGTGGGTATGACCACACCATTCTGTTATCGTGGGAATGACCACACCATTCTGTTATCGTGGGTTTGACCACACCATTCTGTTGTCGTGGGTATGACCACACCATTCTGTTATCGTGGGTATGACCACACCATACTGTTATCGTGGGAATGACCACACCATTCTGTTATCGTGGGAATGACCACACCATTCTGTTATCGTGGGTATAGCCACACCATTCTGTTATCGTGGGTATGACCACACCATTCTGTTATCGTGGGTATATAGCCACACCATTCTGTTATCGTGGAATGACCACACACATTCTGTTATCGTGGGTATGACCACACCATTTGTTATCGTGGGATGACCACACCATTGTGTATCGTGGGAATGACCACACCTTCTGTTATCGTGAGTATAGCCACACAATTCTGTTATCGTGGGTATGACCACACCATTCTGTTATCGTGGGTATATAGCCACACCATTCTGTTATCGTGGGAATGACCACACCATTCTGTTATCGTGGGTATGACCACACCATTCTGTTATCGGGGTATGGCCACACCTTCTGATATCGTGGGTATGACCACACCATTCTGTTATCATGGGAATGACCACACCATTCTGTTATCGTGGGTATGACCACACCATTCTGTTATCGTGGGAATGACCACACCATTCTGTTATCGTGGGTTGACACACCATTCTGTTGTTCGTGGGTATGACCACACCATTCTGTTATCGTGGGTAGACCACACCATACTGTTATCATGGGAATGACCACACCATTCTGTTATCGTGGGAATGACCACACCATTCTGTTATCGTGGGTATAGCCACACCATTCTGTTATCGTGGGTATGACCACACCATTCTGTTATCGTGGGTATAGCCACACCATTCTGTTATCGTGGGAATGACCACACCATTCTGTTATCGTGAGTATGACCACACCATTCTGTTATCGTGGGAATGACCACACCATTCTGTTATCGTGGGAATGACCACACCATTCTGTTATCGTGAGTATTAGCCACACCATTCTGTTATCGTGGGTATGACCCCACCATTCTGTTATCGTGGGTATAGCCACACCATTCTGTTATCGTGGGAATGACCACACCATTCTGTTATCGTGGGTATGACCACACCATTCTGTTATCGTGGGTATGGCCACACCATTCTGATATCGTGGGTATGACCACACCATTCTGTTATCGTGGGTATGACCACACCATTCTGTTATCGTGGGAATGACCACACCATTCTGTTATCGTGGGTATGACCACACCAGTCTGTTATCGTGCGTATGACCACACCATTCTGTTATCGTGGGTATGACCACACATTCTTTATCGTGGGAATAACCACACCATTCTGTTATCGTGGGTATGACCACACCATTCTGTTATCGTGGGTATGACCACACCATTCTGTTATCGTGGGTATAGCCACACCATTCTGTTATCGTGGGTATGACCACACCATTCTGTTATCGTGGGTATAGCCACACCATTCTGTTATCGTGGGTATGACCACACCATTCTGTTATCGTGGGATGACCACACCATTCTGTTATCGTGGGTATAGCACACCATTCTGTTATCGTGGGTATGACCACACCATTCTGTTATCGTGGGTATAGCCACACCATTCTGTTATCGTGGGAATGACCACACCATTCTGTTATCGTGGGTATGACCACACCATTCTGTTATCATGGGAATGACCACACCATTCTGTTATCGTGGGAATGACCACACCATTCTGTTATCGTGGGTATGACCACACCATTCTGTTATCGTGGGTATGACCAACCATTCTGTTATCGTGGGAATGACCCACACATTTGTTATCATGGGTATGACCACACCAGTCTGTTATCGTGCGTTATGACCACACCATTCTGTTATCGTGGGTATGACCACACCATTCTGTTTATCGTGGGAATAACCACACCATTCTGTTATCGTGGGTATGACCACACCATTCTGTTATCGTGGGAATGACCACACCATTCTGTTATCGTGGGTTTGACCACACCATTCTGTTATCGTGGGTATGACCACACCATTCTGTTATCGTGGGTATGACCACACCATACTGTTATCATGGGAATGACCACACCATTCTGTTATCGTGGGAATGACCACACCATTCTGTTATCGTGGGTATAGCCAACCATTCTGTTATCGTGGGTATGACCACACCATCTGTTTATCGTGGGTATACCACACCATTCTGTTATCGTGGAATACCACACCATTCTGTTATCGTGGGTATGACCACACCATTCTGTTATCGTGGGAATGACCACACCATTCTGTTATCGTGGGTATGACACCAACATTCTGTTATCATGGGAATGACCACACCATTCTGTTATCGTGGGTATGACCACACATTCTGTTATCGTGGGAATGACCACACCATTCTGGTATCGTGGGTATGACCCACCATTCTGTTATCATGGGAATGACCACACCATTCTGTTATCGTGGGAATACCACACCATTCTGTTATCGTGGGTATGACCACAACCATTCTGTTATCGTGGGAATGACCACACCATTCTGTTATCGTGGGAATGACCACACCATTCTGTTATCAGGGTATGACCACACCATTCTGTTATGTGGGTATGACCACACCATTCTGTTATCGTGGGTATTGGCACCACACCATTCTGTTATCGTGGGTATGACCACACCATTCTGTTATCGTGGGTATGACCACACCATTCTGTTATCGTGGGTATGACCACACCATTCTGTTATCGTGGG
>NC_034197.2:38274375-38376875 GCF_002021735.2 Oncorhynchus kisutch
GCAGCGATTACAGCCTCAATTCATCTTGGGTATGACGCTACAAGCTTGGCACACCTGTATTTGGGGAGTTTCTCCCATTCTTCTCTGCAGATCCTCTCAAGCTCTGTCAGGTTGGATGGGGAGCGTTGCTGCACAGCTATTTTCACGTCTCTCCAGAGATGTTCGATCGGGTTCAAGTGACCAAGACCCTTTTACCCCGATTGCTCAATTTGGCTGGGCGGCAAGCTCTAGGAAGAGTCTTGGTGGTTCCAAACTTCTTACATTTAAGAATGGTGGAGGCCTCTGTGTTCTTGGGGACCTTCAATGCTGCAGACATTCTTTGGTACCCTTCCCCAGATCTGTGCCTCAACACAATCCTGTCTCAGAGCTCTACGGACAATTCCTTCAACCTCATAGCTTGGTTTTTGCTCTGACATCCACTGTTAACTGTGGACCTGCCGGGGCGGCAGGGTAGCCTAGTGGTTAGAGCGTTGGACTAGCAACCAGAAGGTTGCAAGTTCAAGTTCAAACCCCTGAGCTGACAAGGTACAAATCTGTTGTTCTGCCCCTAAACAGGCAGTTAACCCACTGTTCCTAGGCCGTCATTGAAAATAAGAATTTGTTCCTAACTGACTTGCCTAGTTAAATAAAGGTAAAAAATATATATATTTCCAAACCATGTCCAATCAATTGAAATTACCACAGGTGGACTCCAATCAAGTTGTAGAAACATCTCAAGGATGATCAATGGAAACAGGACGCACCTGAGTCTCATAGCAAAGGGTCTCTGAGTCTCATAGCAAAGGGTCTCTGAGTCTCATAGCAAAGGGTCTCTGAGTCTCATAGCAAAGGGTCTCTGAGTCTCATAGCAAAGGGTCTCTGAGTCTCATAGCAAAGGGTCTCTGAGTCTCATAGCAAAGGGTCTCTGAGTCTCATAGCAAAGGGTCTCTGAGTCTCATAGCAAAGGGTCTCTGAGTCTCATAGCAAAGGGTCTCTGAGTCTCATAGCAAAGGGTCTCTGAGTCTCATAGCAAAGGGTCTCTGAGTCTCATAGCAAAGGGTCTCTGAGTCTCATAGCAAAGGGTCTCTGAGTCTCATAGCAAAGGGTCTCTGAGTCTCATAGCAAAGGGTCTCTGAGTCTCATAGCAAAGGGTCTCTGAGTCTCATAGCAAAGGGTCTCTGAGTCTCATAGCAAAGGGTCTCTGAGTCTCATAGCAAAGGGTCTGAAAACTTATGTAAATAAGGTTTTTCTGTTTTTCTGTTTTTTTATACATTTGCAAAAATGTCTATAAACCTGTTTTCGACTTTGTCATTATGGGGTATTGTGATGTCATTATGGGGTATTGTGATGTCATTATGGGGTATTGTGATGTCATTATGGGGTATTGTGTCTCACATAGACACCAAAAATCTAACATTCGGACTCATCTTCTATACACCACCCCTACCTTGTCACAACACAACTGATTGAAGCTGGTTGAGAGAATGTGTGAAAAACTGTCATCAAGGCTAAGGCTAATTTGAAGAATCCAAAATATAAAATATATTTTGATTTGTTTAACACTTTTTTGGTTACTACATGATTCCATATGTGTTATTTCATAGTTTTGACGTCTTCACTATTATTCTACAATGTAGAAAATAGTCAAAAATAAAGAAAAACCATTGAATGAGTAGGTGTGTCCAATCTTTTGACTGATACTGTAGAATTATAGATACACAACTGTAGGGCTTTACTATACCCCATAAACAAGGAGATCAGAGATCATAGACATCCAAGATTACCCCTGGTGTTTCTCAACCAGCCCACGTTCCCTCCTCTGTGATCCCAAAGTTCACCTTTGGCGTTACTTGATTTGTATACAGGCAGCCGCACGCATAATTGCGTGAGTAACTATTAAAGGTATATCTGTATCACACAGGTGAAGTTCCTCGTTCTCCAGTCTGATTTGCATATGGAGGGCCCACGCTGGCTAGCAGCTTCTGTATTGGAAGAAAAGAGTCATTGTGTTACTGTCAAGTGGACAGTGCAGAGCCGTTGTCTTACTATCACGTGGACAGTACTGACCCGTTTTAAATCTCTCTGTTACCTTCCTCATCCTAGCAGGAATGTCTGTAAGTAGATGTGTTATAGTGAGACTATAACGAGTCAAGAGGAAGGGGGAGGGAGATGAGATCAAGAAGAGAAAGCTATAGGAGAGAGAAAGTGTTTTTTCGCATTGTTTGTAACTCATTTTATACATAATGTTGCTGCTACCGTCTCTTATGACCGAAATTAGCTTCTGGATATCAGAACAGCGATTGCTCACCTCGAACTGGATGAAGATTTTTCTTTAAGGAGTCTGGCGCGAAGGATATACTGCTTCTCTGAGACCAGGCCCAAATCCCCATCATTCTTTGGGACCAGGCACAAATCCCCATCATTCGCTTGAAGAAAAGACGGAAATACAGGGGGTGGAGATCGGGGTGCCTTGTGAGATTTCGTCGGTGAGTGGGTAACACACCTCTACCATCCGTACTGTTGGCCAATGTGCAATCACTGGAGAATAAACTGGATGATCTCCGTCCGAGACTATCCTACCAACTGGAGATTAAGAACTATAATATTTTATGTTTCACCGAGTCGTGGCTGAACGAGATCAGAGACCTGGCAGTGAGCAAGACAAAGGAGCTGATCGTGGACTACAGGAAAAGGAGGGACGAACACACCCACATTCACATAGACAGGGTTGTAGTGGAACGGGTCGAGAGTTTCAAGTTCCTTGGTGTCCACATCACCTACACATATCACACACATCATGGTCCAAACACACCAAGACAGTGGTGACTGTCTTGGCCCTAACATTATTTGGCAGATCCTCAAAAAGTTCTACAGCTGCACCATTGAGAGGATCCTGCAACTGCTTGGAATCCGACCGCAAGGCACTACAGAGGGTAATGGGAACGGCCCAGTACATCACAAGGGCCAAGCTTCCTGCCATCCAGGACCTATATACTAGGCGGTGTCAGAGGAAGGCCCAAATTGTCAAAGACTCCACTTACCCAAGTCATAGACTGTTCTCTCTGCTACCGCACGGCAAGCGGTACCGGAGCACCAAGTCTGAGTTCAAAGACTCCTCAACAGCTTCTACCCCCAAGCCATAAGACTGCTGAACAATTAATCAAATGGCCACCAGACTATTAATCGAATGCCCCCCCCCCCCACCCGCTTGTTTTTACACTGGTGCTACTCGTTGTTATCTATGCATTGTCACATTATCCCTACCTATATGTACAAATGACTGTACCCCCGAACACTGACTGGGGACAAGTACCCCTTGTATATAGCCTTGTTATTTTATTGTGTTACTTTTTTTGTGTTTTTTTTTACCTTAGTTTATTTAGTAAATATTTTCTTAACTCTATTTCTTGAACTGCATTGTTGTTTAAGGGCTTGTAAGTAAACATTTCCCGGTAAGGTCTACAACCTGTTGTATTCAGCATTTCACAGTAAGGTCTACAACCTGTTGTATTCAGCATTTCACGGTAAGGTCTACAACCTGTTGTATTCAGCATTTCACGGTAAGGTCTACAACCTGTTGTATTCAGCATTTCACGGTAAGGTCTACAACCTGTTGTATTCAGCATTTCACGGTAAGGTCTACAACCTGTTGTATTCAGCATTTCACGGTAAGGTCTACAACCTGTTGTATTCAGCATTTCACGGTAAGGTCTACACCTGTTGTATTCAGCATTTCACGGTAAGGTCTACAACCTGTTGTATTCAGCATTTCACGGTAAGGTCTACAACCTGTTGTATTCAGCATTTCACGGTAAGGTCTACAACCTGTTGTATTCAGCATTTCACGGTAAGGTCTACAACCTGTTGTATTCAGCATTTCACGGTAAGGTCTACACCTGTTGTATTCAGCATTTCACGGTAAGGTCTACAACCTGTTGTATTCAGCATTTCACGGTAAGGTCTGCAACCTGTTGTATTCAGCATTTCACGGTAAGGTCTGCAACCTGTTGTATTCAGCATTTCACGGTAAGGTCTGCAACCTGTTGTATTCAGCATTTCACGGTAAGGTCTACAACCTTTTGTATTCAGCATTTCACGGTAAGGTCTACAACCTGTTGTATTCAGCATTTCACGGTAAGGTCTACACCTGTTGTATTCAGCATTTCACGGTAAGGTCTACACCTGTTGTATTCAGCATTTCACGGTAAGGTCTACAACCTGTTGTATTCAGCATTTCACGGTAAGGTCTACAACCTGTTGTATTCAGCATTTCACGGTAAGGTCTGCAACCTGTTGTATTCAGCATTTCACGGTAAGGTCTACAACCTGTTGTATTCAGCATTTCACGGTAAGGTCTACAACCTGTTGTATTCAGCATTTCACGGTAAGGTCTGCAACCTGTTGTATTCAGCATTTCACGGTAAGGTCTACAACCTGTTGTATTCAGCATTTCACGGTAAGGTCTACAACCTGTTGTATTCAGCATTTCACGGTAAGGTCTGCAACCTGTTGTATTCAGCATTTCACGGTAAGGTCTACAACCTGTTGTATTCAGCATTTCACGGTAAGGTCTACAACCTGTTGTATTCAGCATTTCACGGTAAGGTCTACAACCTGTTGTATTCAGCATTTCACGGTAAGGTCTGCAACCTGTTGTATTCAGCATTTCACGGTAAGGTCTGCAACCTGTTGTATTCAGCATTTCACGGTAAGGTCTACAACCTGTTGTATTCAGCATTTCACGGTAAGGTCTACAACCTGTTGTATTCGGCCGCATGTGACAAATAACATTTGATTTGATGTGAGTGAAAGATAGATGAGATAAAAGTGAAGGGAGAACAGTCAGTAGTGTAGGTCTTTGAGATAAAAGTGAAGGGAGAACAGTCAGTAGTGTAGGTCTTTGAGATAAAAGTGAAGCGAGAACAGTCAGTAGTGTAGGTCTTTGAGATAAAAGTGAAGCGAGAACAGTCAGTAGTGTAGGTCTTTGTCAGGTTAGAAAGGGATATCGTTTAAACATTGACCAGACTTACTCAAGCAGAACAACCTGTCCAGGCCCTTTAGCAATCCCAACATTTAGTTAAGGTTTAGTTGTGTTTCGTCAGCTGAAAGCTGTATAAAGCTGTTTTATTGTATAAAGTATAAAGAACAACAAATCAGTACATTAAAGGGTAGTGGAAGAGATGGTGTGTGATCAGGGAGTTGAAGCAGATCTGATAGCATTGAGACTGCAGGAAGTGTTGATGGAGATGATCAGATGAGTATGAGCATTCACTCATACATTTCTGAGGCCAGAGTCCCATCTAAGACCCTCCCTTTCCCTCTCTTTATCAAGCTGTGGATCAGAGGACATTGGTCTTTAATCCTGACATTTGATTAAGGATTAGTTCAAGAGCCAGAGGATTTTTTTATTTTTTATATCCTGACCTAGCCCGATGGGCCCACACCACCCTGCTCCATCCATGTCCTCAATGACTGTGGGATGTTGTCTGTGAGACTCCAGTTAAGCATGCTGTTAGGGCTAAAGGCTAATAAAACTGCTGTCCACATATAATTCGGGATCTCATTTCAGCATATATATCCCCTTTTTTTTTGTTTACAAAGATTAAGGTTATTGAGAATTGATACAGCAGTTTATGTCCACTTTCTTACAGCGCGTACCAAACCAAGCTGCAAGAATGTATGAGTCACTTTAATAATCAAGACAATTTTTACAATTCAAAGCACATAAATAGTTTCATAGACAGAGATAAGCTATAGGCTACAGTATATTTTAAATTGAATTTATTTTCAAGAAAGATAGCGTGTATTTGTATTTTTAACTGTGCATATTCAGACCATCTCTAGGCTTACTTACTCCGCTACTTTCCGGAAGAGTAAAAAAAAAAAAACTGCCCTCAAAGATATCCGTGTCTTCATTGATGTGACATTGCCGGTGCCAAGAGTCAGAGAGAAAGTTCCTCATCTACAGTTAGATGCGATCCGACGCACTAACTTCCTCGTATACAATTAAAACAGGACTTTCTATCGGAATTGTTATCACGAGTCGGGATGGAGGAGCGGACATAAAATTAAATACAAATAAGTGATTTCTAAAGAATTACAAGTAATTCAAGGTTAGAAGACCATTTGGCCATATAGCGGCCAAGGATTATACAGCTGGTTGGAACGAGGTAATTCCCTCTCATTTTTTTCTTCTAGACCACGAAGGTGAATATGTATAACCTACTCACTAATATTTTCATAGACAATATGCATTTCTTAAATAAGACGATGAACAGATGGATGTTTTCTTAAACGGTTCCCTTTCTGGGTCATTCAGTGGTATTATGAAGATTGCGCATTAAAGGGATTTCTGACCGTGTTATTATGTCGACTATATTACAGTGTTTGCTATTGGTTTGTGTATGTAATTCCTACACTGATGATAGTTGAGAAACTACAGAATTATGATATTCACATAAATGGTGGTAAAGGTGAAATGTATTTGAACTGTTTCTTAATTTTTAAAAAAGAGTGTATATATATATATATATATATATATATAAGTCTTTAATGTCTGTCCATTTTAGCTCAGAAATGTTGAGACGTAGTTTATTTATTTTCCATTTTGCTGAGCCCTCTGTCTTTCGCTTCTTTTTGCCTAGGCTAATGTAAAGAGGAACCAAAAGTTATTGCTTATCCTACGGACTCAACACCGAATACGATATTCACATTGTATATTCACAGATGCAACACCTATTCATGGCTTGTAAATCTATTTATTGAGGGAAAACACAATCTTAGAAAGGGTTATTCGGCTCTCCCCCATAGGAGAACCCTTTTTGGTTCCAAGTAGAACTCTTTTTGTTTCCATGTAGAACCCTTTGTGTAAAGGGTTCTACATGGAACTCAAAAAAGTTTCTACCTGGAAACAAAACGGTTTTACTTGGAACCAAAGGGGGTTCCTCAAAGGGTTCTCCTATGGGAACAGCGGAAGAACCCCTTTAGGATATTTTTTTCTAAGAGTGTAGTAATGGTGCATTTTTAAAAAAACGAAGTAAACACCATAATAATTGATTAACCTACAATGTTTTATCAATGCTAATCTTGCATGGATATCTGATGAGTCAATCTACTCTATATTTAAGACCCAATTTGCTTTATAGTACATTATGATTGCATCAACTTGTGCTGGAAAGCCTCACATTTCCTCACATTTATGCTGACAATAGTTCCTATAGTTCTGTTAGTGTTTCATCAGGTCAAGTGTGTCTCTAGTTTCTACTTCAGGAAACAGGAAGTCAATACTTAATGTTGGAGAAGCCTATCAGAGAACCTCATGCCATACTGCCACTCTCCTAATTGCAGAGACAAATCCTCCCAATGCAAAGCGTCCTGTGTGTATGGTGCTTAGGGACATGGCATTGCAGTGTGTGTGCGTGCGAGGTGAGCAGGGGAGGTTTAGCAGTGCAGTTTTTCCTTTTCACATGGTGTCCAGTCCCAGTTTCAAATGCCCACCCTGCGTCAGATGCCATGATAGCAGTTAGGGCCAGAGGCACACTTGATGCAGGGCTTCCACAGCTCACTAGATTTACATCCGTGGGCAATATGGGGTATTGGAGACAGACAGGGAAACAGACAGACACTCCCAGAGACCTGAGGAGGATGGTTGGAGGTGCTATTAGGGGCTGTTTTGTTCAAGAGACTGCAGGAGAGATGGATGGAGAGGACAAGGATAAGCTTGTACCGTCTGGGCTTCACCTCCAGTTAACTTCCTATGTACAGGAAGTGCATGCCATGTGTGTCATGGCTTTATTAGATTAATGGAGGACGAATTGATCGATATGAGTTTGAGGAGGTTTGTAAACGGATGAGAATCCTTGGACTACTGGGCGGGCTGACACTCAAGAAGAAATGTCTTCTCCTGAGATTCAGGGGTGTGGCTTCCTATAGGCTACCTGTAATTTGGGAACATTGGCATAAGGATAATCTGAACCTTTTCCATTCACAATAACCAAACACATTCTGTGTTTTATTTTTATTTATTTTTAATTGTATTTTTTGTGGTGGTGGTGTTTGAGTTTACTATGTATGTGAAACATTTTTGAGAATAGGAAATCAGTTTTCATTTTGTCTCCAGCATCTTCACGAATCAGTTTTTTGGGGGATTTGCATTATCTGCCTATGAACTGTGGAAATGAAACCTGTGTAAGCATAAATAGGTTTGCTGGAAGTTAAACTTGAACTTATCCTCCCTGTAAAAGCTAACAGATCAAGCGAAGAGGAACACCATTTAAATGGAAAAGGGAAGTTAATATTTACACCATTATTTTTGATCAAGTGGTTGTATGTATGCAGATATATACAGCCATGTGTATTTGACCAGTTTAAGTTGACGAAGAACACGTGCTCATTTACAGCCAACACCCTGAGGAATAGTTACCAAGGGAGAGGCGAGGCGGATGAATTAGCCAATTGGTAGCTTTGCGTACATGTTTAAAGAGAAACATTCTCCATGACTATGTCATGAGATATATGGCTGTCATCCAGCAGCAATCCTCCACATCTTAAAAGACTGAGTGCAGTAAAATGTGTTCAGAGCCCATATTCACAAAGTGTCTCAGAGTACTGATCTAGGGTCAGCTTTCCCTTTTAGATCATAATGAATATGATTCTATGGACACGGGGAGACATGATCCTAGATCATAAAGAATATGAATATATTTTGTCTCTCTCTCTCTGATAAACATCACTTCCTTCTCTCATCAGTTTTAAAAGTGTTCTATGAACATTTGTGTTAGTAGTTTGCCTTAGTCAGAGTGAAGTAATTCATGCCAGATCTATCCTATAAGGTGTCAACAACATACACTCACTCATCCATGCTAATATCACAGTGTTGTTTCCATCCCTCTCCTTGCCCAAACCTGGGATCGAACCAGCAACCCTCTAAGCACATCAATAACTGCCTCCCACTTAGCATCGCTATCTATCGCTCCACGAAAGCCTCAAGCTACTTCAAGGTCTTAGAGTGATTGACATCACGGATTGAAACGCTACTAGCGCCCACCACTAATTATAGTAGCTAGCCTTTTCTCACCGGTTACACTCACACTGTGGTGAAGGTCTATTCCCACTGTAACTTAAAGGTCTCTCTAGCTCTCAATCTCTCTGCCTCTCTCTCCTACTCTCACTCTTTGAATACTCCAGTTCCTCTGTTTACGTTAACACAGATGAACCAGAAAATGACAATCCTGTATCTCTCACACAGATAAAGCTCTGTTCAATCAGAAGAATTCCCCCTCTCTCTAATGTCCCTTTTTAAAATATTTTACACAGACCATATTGACTCCACCCACAGATCCTATGACTCCACCTACAACGCTACTAAGTTACAGTTTTATTTGAAAAACAAAGAGTTCTTCATGCCACCTCTGGTGTCCCAAAGGCGTGGCTGGGTGTTGCTAGTTTGGTGTCGCTCTGGTGATTCGGAAGACTTCTAGAATTGTTTTGCTTCCAAAAAGCTGTGTAACATGTAGACTTGTGTGGGAAACCGTTGCTCTTAGGATGTAAACAGTAGCGTACAGTAAATGACATTGTATTCTGACTGATATTTTCTGAAATAACAAATTGTTAGGTTCGTCCACCATGGGCTGCGTGGGGTCCAAGGAGCAGCAGGATCCCAGCAGCAAAGGAGTGAATGATGACACTCTGAGCCGGACTCAGCCAGCCCACTATGTCAAAGACCCCACCACTGGGACCAAGGCTGTGAGTGAAAACCTGGGCGTGATGATGGTGATGTTGTTGATGATGGTGGTGATGATGGTAGTGATGATGATGGTGATAGTGGTGATGATGGGGATGGTGAAGATGACGATAAGGATGGTGATGAGAAATCGATGAAAGATCAGTAGGGGACATGGTCATTGAAAAGGGAAATTCTAATGAGTTATATTTATCATTGTCACTGAGACAACATAGTGAAAAGTAACGTGTTAGCCTCCCTACAATATGACTTTGCACAGAGTATTGATATGTGAGGTGCATTACCCATATAACTCATGTTCTAACTAGTTGTTGCTTGCATAACTGCTAGACTCTCCTCTGTTGCCAAATGCACAGTAAGTGACTGATCTGTAAGTCGGTTTCCTTGAGTGTCTAGGGTGGTCAATACTTCCTGTGTGTTTACAGTAAAGCGACTGTAAGCGCTGAAATTCTGAATGAGGAAGGGGAAGTAACATCCAATGAATGCAGAAATTCATTTTGTGATCATTGTTTGAACAAGACATTGAATTTGCATGTACATTTTAGTCATTTGCAGAGTCCCTCTAATCCAGAGCGACTTACTGGTTAATGCGTCCATAGCTAGGTGAGGACAATCACATATCACAGGTCATAGTAAGGAAATGTTTTCCTCAATAAAGCAACTCTCAGCAAAGTCAGTGCTCGTGAGAAAAGACAAGTGTGAGCGTTAGTGCAACAAAGGCAAGGATGTTGTTTTAAAATATTATTAAAATATTTTCAGGGGGGGGGGGTGTCTCTCCTCTCTTTCTGTTTTCTGTCCGTCTATCTGACTTTTACTTCATCTGTCATTTGACCCGTCATTTTCTTCTCCGTTTTGTTCACTTTCTCCCAACTACATTTCCTATGGTTCTCCTCGACTTCAATCTCTTTCTGTCTTTCACAGAATAGAACCATCTCCACTGGCCCTACAGTCCCCTCTGACGGTGAGTACGACACAGAGATGTGACAGTTGCTCACTTGAATTTGTGATGTAGGAACTATCACAGTGCTCAGCTTATCACACTGTATTTCCAGCAGTGACACGACATACTGTCAGCGTGAACCGGCAAACTGTTTGTTGTCGTGTAGTTCTAGACTTATGGCTGTGGATGAAAGTGAAAGAGGGGGAGAGCGTGTAGTTTGAGATATCCCCCACTCAGAGTTTCACCACACGAGACAGCAGATGATCTCTCCACTGCTATACCAGTAAAGCAGCCAGACAGGAAGTGACCTATTGTTGTTTTTAAACATGTAAGAATTGCACTTGATGGCACCCACAAACACAAAGTCTCTCTTTGTCATATGTGTGCATGCATTTAATTTATTTGTATTTTTATACACACACACACACACACGCTTACATTCTCTGCCCCTCCCCCTCCAGGTCCTGAGAGCATTGCTATCGCACTGTATGACTACGAGGGTATAAATGATGGAGACCTGGGCTTCAAGAAGGGAGACAAGCTTAAAATCTTACAGGAGTGAGTGTCTCTGACAATTATACATAAACATGATGCATTCATACCCCATGCAGAGCACTGTATACAATACATATAATCCATATTCCCCCACCTCTCACAATCTGTCTGTCTCTCCCTCTATCTCTCTCTTGTCTCTCTCTCTCTTTCTGTAGGTCTGGAGAATGGTGGAGAGCCCAGTCAATCAGCACAGGCCAGGAAGGCTTCATCCCCAGTAACTATGTAGCCATAGACAGCCTTGAAACCGAAGAGTAAGTATGTTCAAATCAAGCAAATTAAATCAAACTTCACAATGCGCCGAATACAGCAGGTGTAGACAGTGAAATGCTTACTTACGAACAAGCCCTTAACCAACAATGCAGTTTAAAAAAAATACAGATAAGAAAAATATATAAAAGTAATTAATTAAAGAGCAGCAGTAAAATAACAATAGTGAGACTATTTACATAGTCAATGTGCAGTGGCACCGGTTAGTTGAGGTGATATGTACATGTAGGTAGAGTTATTAAAGTGACTATGCAGATGATGATAACAAAAGAGAGTAGTAGCGGTGTAAAAGGGGGGGGAGGGTCACGCAAATCGTCTGGGTAGCCATTTGACAAGGTGTTCAGGAGTCTTATGGCTTGGGGGTAGAAGCTGTTTAGAAGCCTCTTGGACCTAGACGGCGCTCCCGTACTGCTTGCCATGCGGTAGCAGAGAGAATAGTCTATGGCTAGGGTGGCTGGAGACTTTGACCATTTTTAGGGCCTTCCTCTGACACCGCCTGGTATAGAGATCCTGGAAGGCAGGAAGCTTGGCCCCAGTGATTTACTGGGCAGGTCGCACTACCCTCTGTAGCGCCTTGCGGTCAGAGGCCGAGCAGTTGCCATACCAGGCAGTGATGCAACCAGTCAGGATACTCTCGATGGTGCAGCTGTAGAACCTTTTGAGGATCTGAGGACCCATGCCAAAACCTATTCTCCTGAGGGGGAATAGGTTTTGTCGTGCCCTCTTCACAACTGTCTTGGTGTGCTTGGACCATGTTAGTTTGTTGGTGATGTGGACACCAAGGAACTTGAAGCTCTCAACCTGCTCCACTGCAGCCCCATCGATGAGAATGGGGATGTGCTTGGTCCTCTTTTTCCTGTAGTCCACAATCATCTCCTTTGTCTTGATCACGTTGAGGGAGAGGTTGTTGTCCTGGCATCAGTTGAGGGAGAGGTTGTTGTCCTAGCACCACACGACCAGGTCTCTGACCTCCTCCCTATAGGCTGTCTCATCGTTGCCGGTGATCAGGCCTACCACTGTTGTCTCATCTGCAAACTTAATGATGGTGTTGGAATTGTGCCTGGCTGTGCAGTCATGAGTGAACAGGGAGTTCACGGGGGGACTGAGCACACACCCCTGAGGAGCCCCTGTGTTGAGGATCAGTGTGGCGGATGTGTTGTTACCTACCCTTACCAAATGGGGGCGGCACGTCAGGAAGTCCAGGATCCAGTTGCACAGGGAGGTGTTTAGTCCCAGGGTCCTTAGCTTAGTGATGAGCTTTGAGGGCACTATTGTGTTGAACTCTGAGCTGTAGTCAATGAATAACATTCTCACATAGGTGTTCCTTTTGTCCAGGTGGGAAAGCGCATGCAATAGAGTGCAATAGAGATTTCATCATCTGTGGATGTGTTGGGGCGGTTTGTGGGATAATGGTGTTTATGTGAGCCATGACCAGCCTTTCGAAGCATTTCATGGCTACAGATGTGAGTGCTACGGGTCGGTAGTCATTTAGGCACGTTACCTTAGTGTTCATGGGCACAGGCATTATGGTGGTCTGCTTAAACATTTTTGGTATTACAGACTCAGACAGGGAGAGGTTGAAAATGTCAGTGAAGACACTTGCCAGTTGGTCAGCGAATGCTCGCAGTACACATCCTGGTTATGCATCTGGCCCTGCGGCCTTGTGAATGTTGACCTGTTTAAAGGTCTTATTCACATCGGCTGCGGATAGCTTGATCATGCAGTCTTCCAGAACAGCTGGTGCTCTCATGCATGTTTCAGTGTTATTTGCCTCAATAACAGCGAGCATAGAAGTAGTTTAGCTCATTACGATATGATCTTAGTCCTGTATTGACGCTTTGCCTGTTTGATGGTTTGTCCGAGGGCATAGCGGGATTTCTTATAAGCTTCCGGGTTAGAGTGCCGCTCCTTTAGTGTGGATGTTTCATGTTATCCACGGCTTCTGGTTGGGGTATGTACGTACGGTCACTGTGGAGACGACGTCAACAATGCACTTATTGATGAAACCAATGACTGATGTGGTGTACTCCTCAATGCCATCAGAGGAATCCTAGAACATATTCCTGTGCTAGCAAAACAGTCCTGTAGCTTAGCATCTGGTTCATCTGACTACTTTCTTATTGAGCGAGTCACTGGTTCTTCCTGCTTTAATTTTCGCTTGTAAGCAGGAATTGGGAGGATAGAATTATGGTCAGATTTGCCAAATGGAGGGCGAGGGAGAGCTTTGTAAGCGTCTCTGTGTGGAGCAAAGGTGGTCTAGAGTTTTTTTCCCCTCTGGTTTCACATTTAACATGCTGATAGAAATTTGGTAAAACAGATTTAAGTTTCCCTGCATTAAAGTCCCTGGCTACCTCACCTCTCGGTGAGTCCCTCACCTCTCGGTGAGCGTTTTCTTGTTTGTTTTTGGCAGAATACAGCTCATTCGATGCTGTCTTAGTGTAGCCTCTGACTGCCAAGTAAAAGAGCTAAAAATACATATGAAAACTCTCTAGGTAGATAGTGTGGTCTACAGCTTATCATGAGATACTCTACCACAGGCGAGCAATAGCTCGAGACTTCCTTAGATATCGTGCACCAGCTGTTATTTACAAAAAGACAGAGTCCGCCGCCCCTTGTCTTTCCAGACACCGCTGTTCTATCCTGTCGGTACAGCGTATAACCAGCCAGCTGTATGTTGTTAGTGTCGTCGTTCAGCCACGACTCCGTGAAGCATAAGATGTTACAGTTTTGAATAGTTTAATCTACCGTGTAGGTCATCTATTTTATTGTCCAAAGATTGCACGTTTGCTAGCAGAATGGAAGGAAGTGGGGGTTTATTCGATCGCCTACTAATTCTCAGAAGGCAGCCCGCCCTCTGGACCCTTTTTCTCCACCTCCTCTTCACACAAATCACGGGGATCTGGGCCAGTTCCTGAAAAAGCAGTATATCGTTCGGGTCTGCCTCGTCAGACTCGTTAAAGGAAAAAATGGATTCTGCTAGTCCGTGGAGAGTTATCATGGTCCTCATGTCCAGAAGTTATTTTCAGTCATAAGAGATGGTAGCGGCAACATTACGTACAAAATAAGTCGAAAAAAATAAGTTACAAACAACGCAAATAAACAAACAATAAAAACACAATCGGTAGGGGGCACATAAAATGTTCTCCAGTGTACTGTGTGAGTAGTGTGTGAGTAGTGCTGCTCAAAGGAATCAGTCTGATATGACTTTCCCCGCCTTCAGGTGGTTCTTTAAAGGAGTGAGCAGGAAAGATGCAGAGAGGCAGCTGCTGGCCTCAGGAAACAAAATGGGATCGTTTATGATCCGTGACAGTGAGACCACCAAGGGTGAGCAAGTTCAAAAGCTCTTATACATGTACATTATACAAGCGCCCTTTTAGACTTTAGCAAGCCATGTCTCCTTCCTGCTATAGGCAGTTACTCCCTATCCGTGAGGGACAGTGATTCCCAATCAGGAGACACAGTCAAGCATTACAAGATCCGTACGCTGGACAACGGTGGCTTCTACATCTCCCCACGCATCACCTTCACCACTCTGCAGGAACTGGTCAGCCACTATAAAAGTGAGTGTCACGGCCTTCCACAACACACTAGAGAAGGGCTATTTCAATCTTATTAACCTAAGACAGTGTTTCCCAATCCTGGTCCTGGGGACCCCCAGCACTACACAGCTGATTCAAATAATCAACAAATCATCAAGCTTTGATTATTTGAATCGGGCGTGTAATGCTAGGGAAAACTTCCAAAAGGTTCACGTTGACCAGGACCCGGATGAATAAACACTGCCCTACGAGGTCCGGAGTACTGCTGGTTTTCTGCTCTACATGAATCATTACTTGCACCTGGTGTCCCAGGTCTAAATCAGTCTCCGATTAGAGGCAGAAGAGTGAAACTTGTCCAGACTTGAATTTGAAGGCACTAGTGTCAACTGCTACTAAAGTTGATAGTGGATGTTGGAGATAACAGCCCCCTCTGCTGGCTGCCTGTTCTGAATATGGACACATTGTGTATTTGGCCTCCAGCAGTACTGACTTCCTATGGGTTTATTCATGTGTGTTATGTACAGTTCAATAATACTGAATGTATTTCATGTCCTGTATGATTCAGAGCTTTGTGTGTGGATGTCATACTGGATGTGTTTGTTATTACAACAGAGCTGGGAGATGGTCTGTGCCAGGCCTTGACCAGCCCCTGTCTCAGTCCCAAGCCCCAGAAGCCCTGGGAGAAGGATGCCTGGGAGATTCCTCGGGAGTCCCTCAAACTGGACAGGAGGCTCGGGGCTGGCCAGTTCGGAGAAGTCTGGATGGGTGAGCTCCATATCATTTAAAGCTTCTATTCTGTCATTCTGAGAAGGTTATGTTTGGACTAATACTGGGAGATCAGTATGAGTTTTTATGTTGTTTTTTCAAACCTTTATTTAACTAGGCAAGTCAGTTAAGAACAAATTCTTATTTACAATGACGGCCTACCCGGGACAACGCTGGGCCAATTGTGCGCCGCCCTTTGGGACTCCCAATCACAACCAGATGTGATACAGCCTGGATTCAAACCAGGGACTGTAGTGACGCCTCTTGCACGGAGATGCAGTGCCTTAGACCACTGTGCCACTCAGGAGTTGTATATGTAGTCTGAAAACATTCTTGCTTTGTGGAGCATTGAACTGAGGTAACATAGGTAATGTGGTTTGTCTTTGTGTCTTTTGCTGTAGCTACATACAACAAGCACACCAAGGTGGCAGTGAAGACCATGAAGCCTGGTACCATGTCGGTGGAGGCTTTCCTGGACGAGGCCAACCTGATGAAGGCCCTGCAGCACGACAAGCTGGTCCGTCTGAACGCTGTGGTTACCAAAGAGGAACCAATCTACATCATCACAGAGTACATGGAAAAGGGTGTGTGTACACCACAGTTTGACATTTTGTTTACATTTACATAACCACACGTCAGTGTATTTCTGTCACTGACTGTTATTTGTGCGTGCATTTCTGTGTTTGTGTGTGTGTGTTTGTGCGCATGTTTGTGTGTGTGTGTTTGTGCGCATGTGTGTGCGCGCGTGTTTGTGCACGTGTGTGTGTGTGTTTAGGTAGTTTGCTGGACTTCTTGAAGAGTGATGAAGGGAACCGTGTTCAGCTCCCCAAACTCATTGATTTTTCAGCGCAGGTGAGATTCAGTTATGTCAAACTTAAACTGTCAGTCTGGATTTTTTTCTTCTCCGAAATTGTATGGTTTTATATTCTCCCAGTCTTCTACTGTTGGTAGAAGGGACAAGAGAACCAAAGAAAAGGGAGGATGCTTTGATCTTGTTATACCCAGTTACTGACAATATCAAGCCACTCATTTGAATACTCTTCTGTTTCATGCCTTTGTTCTGGAGTACATGTTTTTCCTATTGTGGGCAGCATTTCAATATTCAAATCCTGTCTTTAGCTTGGCAGAAGAAGGTGTGTGGCAGAATGTGGTGTGTGGCAGAATGTGGTGTGTGGCAGAATGTGGTGTGTGGCAGAATGTGGTGTGTGGCAGAATGTGGTGTGTGGCAGAATGTGGTGTGTGGCAGAATGTGGTGTGTGGCAGAATGTGGTGTGTGGCAGAATGTGGTGTGTGGCAGAATGTGGTGTGTGGCAGAATGTGGTGTGTGGCAGAATGTGGTGTGTGACAGAATGTGGTGTGTGGCAGAATGTGGTGTGTGGCAGAATGTGGCAGAATGTGGTGTGTGGCAGAATGTGGTGTGTGGCAGAAGAAGGTGTGTGGCAGAAGAAGGTGTGTGGCAGAATGTGGTGTGTGGCAGAATGTGGTGTGTGGCAGAATGTGGTGTGTGGCAGAATGTGGTGTGTGGCAGAAGAAGGTGTGTGGCAGAAGAAGGTGTGTGGCAGAAGAAGGTGTGTGGCAGAAGAAGGTGTGTGGCAGAATGTGTTTGTAAACCAAATTCTTCATGCCAATGTTTGCTGTTCTACAATATTGTGATGTGAAATTATTTTGACAGTATTAGACGCAACACAATCGAACATTTCATTTTGAAACCTGATCATACAGTATTTCCAGTTGTACACCTGTTGCTACAGATATCGAGAGGCAATGAGGAACTTATGAACAGAAAAGCAGAACTTGTGAACGCATGGGCATGTTTATGCCATCTGCTGTATGTAGTGAGGTGAAGTGAGGTGTGAGAATGAAACTAAATGAAAAGATATTGAAATGGAATATGAGGAGTCGAATTACAAAAAGAGAGAGAGAGGATCCTTAAAAGAGAAGGAAACAGGAAGACAGATTGGTCTGCTCAGATTTAAATCTTCTCTGATAGATTTAGTTATGTTCAATTATTCCACTGAGATTGGTACACAGATAAGGCTTATCTAGTTGCGATAGAAATGTAAAGGTCATTTGGGATTGAGCTGACATATATCCAGTGTTTACCGTGAATGCAGTCTCCATGAATGCCAAAACATTGCCTTTAAATTTCAATAGCTTTATAGACCTGAACTTTAGCGATGTGGATTGAATACGTCAGTCAGTTTGTGTCTATATACATGTGTGAGAGAGATAGAAAAGAGAAAGAGAGGGGAAGAAATAGAGAGAGAGAGAGAGAGAGAGAGAGAGAATAAAGCCTGATGGTAGTTATAATCTCTTCTCTGTATACATCAATGAGGTCGCTCTTGCTGCTGGTGAGTCCCTGATCCACTCATGCTGCCAAACATACCCTTGTAAAACTGACCATCCTACCAATCCTCGACTTTGGCGATGTCATTTACAAAATAGCCTCCAATACCCTACTCAACAAATTGGATGCAGTCTATCACAGTGCAATCCGTTTTATCACCAAAGCCCCATATACTACCCACCATTGCGACCTGTACGCTCTCGTTGGCTGGCCCTCGCTTCATACTCGTCGCCAAACCCACTGGCTCCATGTCATCTACAAGACCCTGCTAGGTAAAGTCCCCCCTTATCTCAGCTCGCTGGTCACCATAGCATCTCCCACCTGTAGCACACGCTCCAGCAGGTATATCTCTCTAGTCACCCCCAAAACCAATTCTTTCTTTGGCCGCCTCTCCTTCCAGTTCTCTGCTGCCAATGACTGGAACGAACTACAAAAATCTCTGAAACTGGAAACACTTATCTCCCTCACTAGCTTTAAGCACCAACTGTCAGAGCAGCTCACAGATTACTGCACCTGTACATAGACCACCTATAATTTAGCCCAAACAACTACCTCTTTCCCAACTGTATTTAATTTTAATTAATTTATTTATTTTGCTCCTTTGCACCCCATTATTTTTATTTCTACTTTGCACATTCTTCCATTGCAAAACTACCATTCCAGTATTTTACTTGCTATATTGTATTTACTTTGCCATCATGGCCTTTTTTGCCTTTACCTCCCTTCTCACCTCATTTGCTCACATTGTATATAGACTTGTTTATACTGCATTATTGACTGTATGTTTGTTTTTACTCCATGTGTAACTCTGTGTCGTTTTATCTGTCGAACTGCTTTGCTTTATCTTGGCCAGGTCGCAATTGTAAATGAGAACTTGTTCTCAACTTGCCTACCTGGTTAAATAAAGGTAAAATAAATAAATAAATAAATAAGTTTAAAATGGGCCCAGATGGTCCCTGTATGGAAGGGAAATATTGTCCCAGTTGAGTTGATATCAGAGTAATCAGTGGTCGTAAATGACACGATTGGCAAATTGAAAGTCCTTTATGTTTATTACTATAGCTATCATTATTTTAAGTTTTAATGACTGATTATTTTATTGTCCCGTAGCAGAACCTAAAGGGAGGCTTTAGAAACTATACTTGAAAACAATAGATATATTTCACAATAAATCATTGAGAGCACTTGGGACATGAATTACTTGAAGCACCCATTCTCCTGCTTCTGCTTTCCTATTGTCTGCGGACATCCAACCATGTCTTTGTCCACAGATTGCAGAAGGTATGGCCTACATTGAGCAGAGGAACTATATCCACCGGGACCTGCGAGCCGCCAACATACTGGTGTCCAAGGCTCTGGTGTGCAAGATCGCTGACTTTGGCCTCGCCCGAATCATTGAGGACAATGAGTACACAGCCAGGGAGGGTAAGATCAGCATCTAGCAGTATCCCCTTGGTGAACAAGTAGCTGTGTCACATAAAGGGGGGGGGTTCAACTGACTGTGACATGACAGCTGAGTTAACCAATAATAGTACGGTAGAGTACAGTGGTTTGGAATTAGAATTAGAGAACGAGGGAAGTCAGAGTTGGAACAAGGAACTGTGGGATACTGTATCAGAGGGACAGATATCATTGTGTCAGAGGGAAGTGTGAATGAGTGACATGGTTTGAATAGAAAACACAATGTTGAGACAAGTTGCTGTAATATCTTTTCAGTGACAGCAGGGGGCAGCAGACGTACAGTAAGAAAGCACTAATGTTGTTCCCTAACAGGAGCAAAGTTCCCCATCAAGTGGACGGCCCCAGAGGCAATCAACTACGGCTCCTTCACCATCAAATCAGACGTCTGGTCCTTTGGCATCCTACTGACAGAGATCATCAGCTATGGACGCACACCATATCCAGGTCTGAGGACCTGAATGAGAACATGCCCTCTGCTGTACTTGTACTTGCACTGTACTGTATGTTCATTGAATGATGAATGAAATGAATAAAGTGTAAAGTTCACAGTCTCGCCCCTATAATGATGTGTGCTTCTGTGCTGGCTCTGTCATCTAGGGATGACGAACCCAGAAGTGATCCGCTCCCTGGAGAGAGGCTACCGAATGCAGCGCACCGACAGCTGTCCCCAGGAGCTCTATGACGTCATGCTGGAGTGCTGGAAGAACAAGCCCGAGGACCGGCCCACCTTTGAGTATCTTCAGAGCGTCCTGGAGGATTTCTACACTGCAACAGAGAGCCAGTACCAGCAACAGCCTTGAGCCAATCAGAAAGATCCAGGCAGATACATAGCATCCTCTCATACTTCCATGTACCTGTATAGAGTAGTCTACAGACTAACCTACAGAGAAAAACATGTGTTTAGATGGTTCCTTATGAAATATGGCATTTTACTGTAGCTTTATGAATGATGACCTAACAAATTAATTACAGTGATTCATGACATGGCTGACTGTGATATGGGTTTCAGAATTGTACTTTATTTAAATATATGAGTGGCCAAAAATAAAACTAGCCAAAGTTGAGGCTTTTTTATTGTGAATTTCCCATGTCTATGCCCAGTTCATATATTGGAAAAGGCCATTTATATTCTGCCATAGACCATTGAAACTATACTTCACTGAATAAGCACTGGAGTGCAACAGTATAATCTAGAATAATTCATTTATAAAACTATTTTTTGCCTATGTGGTAAGGGTCTTAATTTATTTTATCGGAGAGTAGCGTACTTGTTTGTCAATCCTCTAAACTATATCTATATGTAGGCAACACAAGGGAATAATGCGATGTGATGTGACATTTTTACACAAGTAAAATTAGATGTTGCTTGCATGGTTTTTTTGTGGGGGTTTTTCTATGTAGGCCACTGTCATCATTTGTCTAACATGGCTGAATAATTTGTGCACTGAGGTAACAGTTGACTGCACAGACTTTGAATGTTGAATACAATATGTTTTCATATGAATAATGCATTTCTTAACCAAATGCTTTTTTTGATATTTTCTTATAGATGCTTGTAAGTGCAATGACTGAAAGGTTGTGTTGAATAAAATTAATGAATAAAATCATATTGTGCTTATCATATTGTTATTCTAGCCTACATCAAATTTAACATGATGATCTGCAATTTCTTGTAAGAGTAAAGACAAAATATGTCAGTTTTTTCAACATATGAATGACGATATGAAGGAGATTGTATCTGTTTTTTTTAACAACCTGCTTGAAGTCAAACAAGCAATGACTGAAATTATTTTTTTTTTACAACTCATTTTGAACAGATGTACACTGAACATAAATATAAACGCAACATGTAAAGTGTTGGTCCCATGTTTCATGAGCTGAAATAAAAGATCCCAGAAATGTTCCATTTGCACAAAAAGCTTATTTCTCTAAAATAAAAAAATACAAAAGTGTTAACATCCCTGTTAGTGAGCATTTCTCCTTTAACAATATAATGGTATGGGCAGACATACGCTACAGAAAGCGAACACAATTACATTTTAACAATGGCAATTTGAATGCACAGAGATACTGTGACAAGATCCTGAGGCCCATTGTAGCCGAGTGGTTAGAGGTGGCAGGTAGCCTAATGGTTAGATCATTTGGCCAGTAACCGAAAGGTTGCTAAATTGAATCCCTGAGCCGACAAGGCAAAAATCTGTCGTTCTGCCCCTGAACAAGGCAGTTAACCCACTGTTCCTAGGCCGTCATTGTAAATAAGAATGTTTTTCTTAACTGAATTTCCTAGTTAAATAAATAAAATAAAACTGTCATGCCATTCATCCGCCACCATAACCTCATGTTCCACCATGATAATGCAAGGATCTGTACACATTTCCTGGAAGCTAAAAATGTCCCAGTTCTTCCATGGCCTGCATACTCACCAGACATGTCACCCATTGAGCATGTTTGGAATGCTCTGGATTAACATGTACGACAGTGTGTTCCACTTCCAGCCAACATTCCACAGTCTGATCTACTCAATGCGAAGGAGATGTGTCGTGCTGCATGAGGCAAATGGTGGTCACACCAGGTACTGACTGGTTTTCTGATCCACTCCCCTACTTTAAAAAAAAATAAAGGTATCTGTGACCAACAGATGCATATCTGTATTCCCAGTCATATGTGAAACACATAGATTAGTGCCTAATGAATGTATTTCAATTGACTTATTTCCATATATGAACTGTAACTCAGTAAAATATTTGAAATTGTTGTATGATTTGTTTATATTTTGTTCAGTATAAATTGCTGTCACTAGATGACACTAGCTAACTAGCTAGCACTATCAACACATTTTGCTGCTAATAGGGATCACGTGACGTCACGAATGACACGTGTATTCAAGATGGCGGCCGCGGCGATGGTAAGTGAACAGGAAAAATATATATATATATTGTTCTTCCAAAATCTGTTCCGCAATCTACCTTCAAATGGAAGCATGTGGTTGTTAATATGCGACTGTACTTTTTTACCACGTGAAATTTAGAGTCATGATTTAACGACATTTCTATGAGCTGTCTCTACATTGATTTGTCAACGGTGCAGCAAGCAGGGGATGTTGACGACGCTAGCGAGCCAAGACAACTTGTCAGCTACTGCTAACTAGTTAATGTCAGCTCAGCCCAAAAAATACAATGTACCTAACTAGCTAGTTACCTAGTTCGTACTTTGTATATGGAACAAACATGACATGTATTTCAATTGCAGTTAGACACAGTTCATTAATAATCTCATTGTGACAGCGTTAGTAGCCCTTTGGCGTAGCTAGGCTAACGTTAGCTGGCTTTGCCAACAACACAACCATCGTTCTCTAACTTGCCTAGCTACGTACACGCTTGCTAAAAGTTGTACTGGAAATGCGAAACATAGGTAGCTTGCTAGTTAGTTTTTATGTGGCAGCTAGTTAGTTCGAGGACCAGAGCCCAGACAAAAGGGGGCAGTTTAACTAGGTAATGTTAGATGGTTAATGCTAACTAGTATGTGGCTGGCAACTTGTTAGCTATGCATTTCCGGGTTGATTTATGTGTTCTATAAGCTTAACCAAAGAGTAAGTTACTCTAAGAAAGGACAATCTAGCTGCTGTTGCTTAGTCGACATGTCTCAACCATATATTTTATATAACTGCTAGCTATTATCAGTGTGGAGATGTTTTCATGCACTCTTTCGTATACAGAGGTATGTCACTCATTATTCATTTGAGACGAGATTGATATGATGCGTTGGGTTTTTAAGTTTGTTTTGTTATTGTTTTCATCATCAACGGACTGCCGAGGGGCGCAGCGGTCTAAGGCACTGCATATGTGCTAGGCGTCAGGTAGCCTAGTGGTTAGAGAGTTGGACTAGTAACCAAAAGGTTGCCAGATCAAATCCCTGAACTGACAAGGTAGAAATCTGTCATTCTGACCCTGAACAAGGCAGTTAACCCACTGTTCCCCGGTAGGCTGTCATTGTAAATAATATTTTGTTCTTACCTGACTTGTCTAGTTAAATAAACAAAAATTAAGAGGCGTCACTACAGACACCCTGGTTCGAATCCAGGCTGTATCACAACCGGCTGTGATTGGGAGTCCACAATTGGCCCAGCGTCGTCCCGGTTTGGCCGTTGTAGGCCGTCATTGTAAATAATAATTTGTTCTTAACTGACTTGTCTAGTTAAATAAAAGTTACTTAAAAAAAAAAACATCTACATTTACCTTTTCACAGTGTTAATGTTTCCCTGTCTATCACATAAATGCTCATCTTCACCCCTCCCAGACCAGTGCAATATGTATGGTTTTGGTCATACATTCATGGCTAGTGGTTGTGTAAACAAGCACTCCACACAGGAAAGGAAAATCAGGCTTGACTGGTGTGATATTAGTTAAGTGAAAGGGTGATATCCATCTCTCACTCTGTACTAATATTTGACATGCAGTTGTGTTACTGTAACAGTAAGTAAACCAGAAGATCCTGTTCAAACATTAGGAGTGTTCCTATACAATCATTGGGATGTGTAGACATAGTCTTTCATTTGTGACTGGTTAGATGTAGTCCTATGTAAAGTACAGTCTCAAAGTTGTGTCTAAGTCATCAAGCCACCTTGGATTGTACTGTGTGTGCCCAGAAGGCTAGTAAATTTGGATTTGATTAAGATCACGGCCTCTGTCTCTGTGTGTGTGAAACATTAGTCCCACCTTTACATATCCCAAAGGCATCTCCAGTCCATTGATTTCTTAATGTCTAAAGCAGCTATGTGGCAACAGTGTTGTTCAATATCAATTAAAATGTGTCAACTCTGAGCAACTCTTATCTACTGAGTGTTTTGGTATTCAGGTCCAAAAAAAGTCACCTTCTGACCTCCTTCTGCCAGGGGCAAACATTTTAGTTCTAATCAAAAGCTTCTTCGTATAGATTGACCAACTAGTCCATTGACTGTTTGTTGTGTTGAAGGAGACGTGGTTGGCCCTGCTGCTGTTGTCCATGTTGCCTGGAGGGGTCCAGCCCTTTTACGTGCCTGGAGTTGCTCCTATGAACTTCCACCAGAACAGTGCTGTAGAGATTAAGGTAAGTTAAACAACCAAACCTTTTTAGCCTAGTTCTAGCCCTCTTATGCTTCATCAGGTATATAGTACTCTATTCTGCCTTGGCTTGTTGTGGTTTCACTAAGTTAGTTAGCATAGGTTTTTGGGGGGTTTTCTAGGTATGATGAACTGTGTTATTGTCTAAGCTTGATAGATGGACTAAAGCTTGTTAGCTCCAAGGCAGACTGGGGTGGATACTAGTATTGGTTCTGTAGCCTATTGGCATGCGTTTGGCAGGTCACGCAGTCAGTCACTCAATTGAATGTGGCCCACTGATTCCCCCCCCCAGGCTGTGAAGCTGACCAGCTCCCGGACTCAGCTTCCCTATGAATACTACTCCCTGCCCTTCTGTCAGCCTGATAAAGTGGTCTACAAAGCAGAGAACCTGGGTAAGTAAGCAGCTCTCTCTGTTCTCCTCACATGTAGAAGTGTTGTTCTATGCATCTTGTCATCGTTTGGAATGTTTACTGTGTTGTGTACAGTGTTCTAGAGCATTGATTTGTGTTGTCTTTGTATGGGATTCATTATAATCTGTCACTCATAAAGACCCACGCCATGAACTCCTACTAACTGTTTGTGTGTGTGCGTGCTACAGGGGAGGTGTTACGCGGGGATCGTATTGTGAACACCCCCTACTCGGTACTCATGACCCAGGACAGGAAGTGTAAGGTGGTTTGTGCCAAGCTGAAACTCAACGTGCAGCAGAGCAAGCTGGTGGCTGAGCGCATCCAGGAAGAGTACTATGTTCACCTGTGAGTACCCTTCCTTCCTCATTACTCTGTCCAGTAGTCAGGTGACTGTGTAAGTAAGATGCTGCTGTAGGCTCCATGTTAATCCTGTCTATAAACTCAGCATCGCAGACAACCTCCCAGTGGCCACGCGACTGGAGTTCTACCCCAACAAAGAGGCAGAGGAGGAGAAGGACGTGGTGAAGGATGTTCAGTTTGAACACGGCTACAGACTGGGCTTCACTGAGAGCAGCAAGGTACAGAACCTCCTTGCTAGTTAAAGCATGGAGAGAGAGAGTATGGACAAATCCGTATGAGATTAGGGGAGTGGGAACTCTGAATTTTTCTTGTCTATTACAGAACAGCTCTTGTTGTCCAGTAGTTATCTTTAGTGTATAAACCTTTGCGTTCTGTAGTCTACTATAGTTCTACATACAGTTGAAGTCTGAAGTTTACAAACACTTAACACGTTTTTCAATCACTCCACAAATTTCTTGTTAACAAACTATAGTTTTGGCAAGTTGGTTAGGACATTTACTTTGTGCATGACAAGTTATTTTTCCAACAATTGTTTACAGACAGATTATTTCACTTCCAGTGACAATTCACAATTCCAGTGGGTCAGAAGTTTACATACACTAAGTTGACTGTGCCTTTTAAACAGCTTGGAAAATTCCAGAAAATTATGTCATGGCTTTAGAAGCTTCTGATAGGCTAATTGACATCATTTGAGTCAATTGGAGGTGTACCTGTGGATGTATTTCAAGGCCTACCTTCAAACTCAGTGCCTCACTGCTTGACATCATGGGAAAATCAAAAGAAATCAGCCAAGACCTCAGAAATAAAATTGTAAACCTCCACAAGTCTGGTTCATCCTTGGGAGCAATTTCCAAACGCCTGAAGGTACCACGTTCATCTGTACAAACAATAGTACGCAAGTATAAACACCATGGGATCACAGAGCCGTCATACTGCTCAGGAAGGAGATGCCTTCTGTCTTCTAGAGATGAACGTACGTACTGTGGTGTGAAAAGTGCAAATCAATCCCAGAACAACAGCAAAGGACCTTGTGAAGATGCTGGAGGAAACATGTACAAAAGTATCTATATCCACAGTAAAACGAGTCCTATATCGACATAACCTGAAAGGCAGCTCAGCAAGGAAGAAGCCACTGCTCCAAAACCACCATAAAAAAGCCAGACTACGGTTTGCAACTGCACATGGGGACAAAGATCGTACTTTTTGGAGAAATGTCCTCTGGTCTGATGAAACAAAAATACAACTGTTTGGCCATAGTGACCATCATTATGTTTGGAGGAAAAAGGGGGAGGCTTGCAAGCCGAAGAACACCATCCCAACCGTGAAGCACGGGGGTGGCAGCATCATGTTGTGGGGGTGCTTTGCTGCAGGAGGGACTGGTGCAATTCACAAAATAGATGGCATCATGAGGTAGGATATATTTTGTGAATATATTGAAGCAACATCTATCATATATCAGTCAGGAAGTTAAAGCTTGGTCGCAAATGGGTCTTCCAAATGGACAATGACCCCACGCCTACTTCCAAAGTTGTGGCAAAATGGCTTAAGGACAACAAAGTCAAGGTATTGGAGTTGCCATCACAAAGCCCTGACCTCAATCCTGTAGAAAAGTTGTGGGCAGAACTGGAAAAGCGTGTTTGAGCAAGGAGGCCTACATACCTGACTCAGTTAGACCAGCTCTGTCAGGTGGAATGGGCCAAGATTCACCCGACTTATTGTGGGAAGCTTGTGGAAGGCCACCCAAAACGTTTGACCCAAGTTAAACAATTTAGGCATTGCTACCAAATACTAATTGAGTGCATGTAAACTTCTGACCCACTGGGAATGTGATGAAAGAAATAAAAGCTGAAATCATTTTCTCTACTATTATTCTGACATTTCACATTCTTAAAGTGGTGATCCTAACTGACCTAAGACAGGGAATTTTTATTAGGATTAAATGTCAGGAATTGTGAAACTGAGTTTAAATGTATTTGGCTGTATGTAGGTGTATGTGAACTTCCCGACTTCAACTGTAACCACTTGTCCTTCATTCTGTTCTCTCTACTATAGTTCTACCTTCACAACCACCTGTCTTTCATCATCTACTACCACAAGGAGAAGCTGGAGGAGGAGGAAGAGCACAACTACAGAGTTGTACGTTTTGAGGTGGTTCCCCAGAGTGTCAAGGTGGAGGGTAAGTTGAGCATGTTCTCCCCAGTGTAAAGGTGAAGTTACACAGCACCCTGTCCTGTCTGAGGTACGAACAGTTTATTCCAGCCCATTAAACACAGTTCGATAATACAGCCTGTGTTTCTACCCTTCCCTTCCTATTTGTTAATTGTCTCTGTCTGGATCCTTCTGCAGACCTGAAGGCTGATAAGGGGTTGTGTACCCTGCCTGAGGCCACTAACTCAGCTCCTCAGGAGATTGACCCCTCCAAGGAGAATGAGGTTCTCTTCACCTACTCTGTCCGCTGGGAGGTAAGTGGCACGGCCCTTCTCTGTGTGGGCCCTTCTCTGTGTGGGCCCTTCTCTGTGTGGGCCCTTCTCTGTGTGGGCCCTTCTTTAGGTCCCAGAGTCTGAGCAACAGTAAAGATGTAGAATTGTTATCTGTGAAGTGTTGGGATACACTTGAAATAAAATGGGACTTGACTTGGCTAGCTACATTGTTGGTAGGGGTCCTCTTCACTGAGGAATGTGCTTATTTATGATGGTTCTTTTGTGTTTTCTAGGCTCCTGCCTTGATTATGTAATTGCTGGTCTTCTAATGGAAGGTCCTCTAGACAAAGATACCTTGGTCTCATTGGGACTCTGCCTAAAGAATTATCAATGGCCTGACTTGACCCCCTGTTTGTCTCTCCCTCCCTGTAGGAGAGCCAGGTGAAGTGGGCATCTCGCTGGGACACCTACCTGACCATGAGCGACGTGCAGATCCACTGGTTCTCCATCGTCAACTCAGTGGTGGTGGTCTTCTTCCTCTCTGGGATCCTCAGTATGATCATCATCAGGACCCTGAGGAAGGACATCGCCAACTACAACAGAGAGGATGACATAGTAAGAGACCCCACTCACTCTGCTAAACATGGCTTTGGCATTTGACAGCACTTTGTGTGCGTGTGGTTGCAGCTGCAGGGAGAGTCTCAGTTAAATAATTGTGAGACTGAAGAGATTAGGATTTTAAAAATGTGCCATACCCTCTCGAGATGAGTATTTACTTCCTGTTGTGGGTAGTGTGTCTCTAAGATATCTTGACCAATGCCTATCTTCGATAGGAGGACACCATGGAGGAGTCGGGCTGGAAGAATGTCCATGGTGACGTGTTCAGACCTCCACAGTATCCCATGATCCTCAGCTCTCTGCTGGGCTCAGGCATACAGCTCTTCTGCATGATTCTCATCGTCATCTGTGAGTGTGATCTGTAAACAGACTTCTAGAACCTCATTTCAAAAGCACTCTTATCTACCAACAGCTGTTTTCACCAAGGAATTGTAATCTCTGGATTTGGTCCAGCCACTACGGCTGGAGACGAAAGCCTGGTCGCCTGTGTGTCTCTGTGACGTGGAGCTGTTGTGTTTTATCTGTCCTGTAGTCGTGGCCATGTTGGGGATGCTGTCTCCTTCCAGTAGAGGGGCCCTGATGACCACTTCCTGCTTTCTGTTCATGTTCATGGGGTAAGACGAGAGAGAGTCGCCCTCCTTATGTCTCAGGCCCAATCCCAAAATGGACTCCTATGCACTTGTGGAGATCTGAGAGGATGCGTTGGGTGTAAGCGATACGGTAAATCGCTCAACCATGCCGCATCTCTGATAGGCTAGTTAGAACTTTCACCATATTACTTATACCAATCAAATCCTCACAAATCTTCACAAGTGCATAGGGGTCCATTTTGGGATTGGGCCTGAGGCATAAGGAGGGTGACTCTCTCTGGGATTGGGCCTGAGATATAAGGAGGGTGACTCTCTGTTTGGGATTGGGCCTGAGACATAAGGAGGGTGACTTTCTCTGTTTGGGATTGGGCCTGAGACATAAGGAGGGTGACTCTCTCTCTGTTTGGGATTGGGCCTGAGACATAAGGAGGGTGACTCTCTCTCTCTGTTTGGGATTGGGCCTGAGACATAAGGAGGGTGACTCTCTCTGTTTGGGATTGGGCCTGAGACATAAGGAGGGTGACTCTCTGTTTGGGATTGGGATTGGGCCTGAGACATAAGGAGGGTGACTCTCTGTTTGGGATTGGGATTGGGCCTGAGACATAAGGAGGGTGACTCTCTCTGTTTGGGTTTGGGATTGGGCCTGAGACATAAGGAGGGTGACTCTCTCTGTTTGGGTTTGGGATTGGGCCTGAGACATAAGGAGGGTGACTCTCTCTGTTTGGGATTGGGCCTGAGACATAAGGAGGGTGACTCTCTCTGTTTGGGATTGGGCCTGAGACATAAGGAGGGTGACTCTCTCTGTTTGGGATTGGGCCTGAGACATAAGGAGGGTGACTCTCTCTGTTTGGGATTGGGATTGGGCCTGAGACATAAGGAGGGTGACTCTCTGTTTGTTTGGGATTGGGCCTGAGACATAAGGAGGGTGACTCTCTGTTTGGGATTGGGCCTCTGGCTGTGCTCTGTCTGCTGTCTATACACTGGGAGAGGCATCAATATGACTGTTTTTGCTTCCAGTGTGTTCGGTGGGTACTTCGCTGGCAGACTCTACCGCACGCTGAAAGGTCATCGGTGGAAGAAGGGTGCTTTCTGTGTGAGTATTTCAAATGAACACTATCAATGACTAATGACATATTATTTCTAATCAAACTTCGTGTCCGGTTGCCTACTACTCATGTGTGACTGCGTATTTCTGCTGTGCCTGCAGACGGCCACTCTGTACCCGGCTGTGGTCTTCTCCATCTGCTTCGTCCTCAACTGTTTCATCTGGGGAGAGCACTCGTCTGGAGCTGTGAGCTAGCTAGTCTCCTACATACAGGCCCACTGTATTGCAACACATTCACTGTCTATAGGACCACTGTCTATAGGACCACTGTCTAGCAACACATTCACTGTCTATAGGACCACTGTCTATAGGACCACTGTCTATAGGACCACTGTCTAGCAACACATTCACTGTCTATAGGACCACTGTCTATAGGACCACTGTCTAGCAACACATTCACTGTCTATAGGACCACTGTCTATCAACACATTCACTGTCTATAGGACCACTGTATAGCAACACATTCACTGTCTATAGGACCACTGTCTATAGGACCACTGTCTATCAACACATTCACTGTCTATAGGACCACTGTATAGCAACACATTCACTGTCTATAGGACCACTGTCTATAGGACCACTATATTTGACCCAGAGAGGGCCGTTGGTTTTTCACACGAGACATAGATAATATGTCAAATCCACATGCTTTAAAATTCTCCACAATGATCCGGAATACACGTGTTCCCTGAATATCATCAACACATTTAGTCTACCACCCTTAGAACAAGGACAGGTGTTGTGGACCATATTAACCTGTGACGTCGTCTTCCCTCAGGTCCCCTTCACCACCATGCTGGCTCTACTCTGCATGTGGTTCGGTATCTCCATGCCGCTGGTCTACTTGGGCTACTACTTTGGCTTCCGCAAGCAGCCGTACGATAACCCCGTCCGCACCAATCAGATCCCTCGCCAGGTGCCTGAGCAGCGCTGGTACATGAACAAGTTTGTGGGGTGAGTGTCCTTGTCAAGCCTGCCTACTGCTCTGCAGCAATCCATGTATACTCGTCTTTTCGTGTAGAACGTGCTCTTATATTCAGTCGTAGAAGTTCATTAAACACAGTCGTTTGGATGAACAGTGTTTTTTTAACACATTTTCTCTTTTCCCTTCCCGAAGAATTCTGATGGCTGGGATTCTACCGTTTGGTGCCATGTTCATTGAACTCTTCTTCATTTTCAGTGTGAGTAGAAATCCTCTCCTATTAGCCTGTTGGAATAGGAATTTCCAGGTGAACAGAGTCAATCAGAAATCATTGCAGTTTATTATATAAAGGCGTCACTGTATGGTGAATGGCTCCGAGACGTTTTAGCTGTAGAAGATGCATTTTGTTTCTTTCGTTTCTTAACTTCTTGCGTCGAGCCATCCCGGATCCGGGATCATGAATACAGCCTCAAGCTCATTACCATAACGCAACGTTAACTATTCATGACAATCGCAAATGAAATGAAATTAATATGCTAGCTCTCAAGCTTAGCCTTTTGTTAACAACACTGTCATCTCAGATTTTCAAAATATGCTTCTCAACCATAGCAAAACAAGTATTTGTGTAACAGCTAGCCCAGCTAGCGTAGCATTTAGCGTTAGCATTAGCAGGCAACATTTTCACAAAAACCAGAAAAGCATTCAAATAAAATCATTACCTTTGAAGAACTTCAGATGTTTTCAATGAGGAGACTCTGTTAGATAGCAAATGCTCAGTTTTTCCTGAAAGATGATTTGTTTAGGAGAAATTGCTCCGTTTGGTGCGTCACGTTTGGCTACCAAAAAATAAATAAATCAGTCTTCAAAACGCCGAACTTTTTTCCAAATTAACTCCATAATATCGACTGAAACATGGTAAACGTTGTTTAGAATCAATCCTCAAGGTGTTTTTCACATATCTCTTCATGATATAGCGTTCGTTGAAAGCCTCCTCTCAATCACTGGATGACTGCGTGCAGCTAGTATGATAATGCCTACAAATACGTCACAATGCTGCAGACACCTTGGAGAAACGATAGAAACGGCAGGCTCATTCCCGGCGCATTCACAGCCATATAAGGAGACAATGGAAAACAGAGCTTCAAAAATTCTGCCCATTTCCTGGTTGAAGTTTCATCTTGGTTTCGCCTGTATTATGAGTTCTGTGGCACTCACAGATAATATCTTTGCAGTTTTGGAAACCTTAGAGTATTTTCTTTCCAAAGCTGCCAATTATATGCATAGTGGAGCATCTTTTCCTGACAAAATATTGCGCTTAAAACGGGCACGTTTTTTTATCCATAAATTAAAAGAGCGCCCCCTATATCCAAGAAGTTAAGACCGACAATAACTTTTGAACATCAAGTCAGCAATTACTAACCTCAATTCATCTTCCCAGGGTTCTTTGTGTACCGCTGACCCAATCTTTGGGCCACCCAAGAGGAGAAATAGGCGGGGGGAAAGGCAGGAGAGGGGTGTGCTGTTGAGACTTAAGGCGAACGAAAACAGGCCACCACTGTGTTCAGTCACTTTATAAATAAAACGGATGACCTCCGATCACGGATTTGCTAACAACAGGACTCTCACAACAGCAATGTGTTTTCCTGAAGATAGCCCTGGAGGGGTATCCAAGTCGATGGGTTCTCCATTCACCGAGCAGACAGGAGATTGGATTCCCGAGGACAGGAGATTGGATTCCCGAGGACAGGAGATTGGATTCCCGAGGACAGGAGATTGGATTCCCGAGGACAGGAGATTGGATTCCCGAGGACAGGAGATTGGATTCCCGAGGACAGGAGATTGGATTCCCGAGGACAGGAGATTGGATTCCCGAGAAATCCAGAGGGGGAAGTCTCTTCAACAACAGATGGTGTGTTCTACAGCTGCACCATCGAGAGCATCTTGACTGGCTGCATCACCACCTGGTACGGCAACTGCTTGGCGTCAGTCTGCAAGGCGCTACAGAGGGTAGTGCGTACGGCGCAGTCCATCACTGGGGCTTAGCTCCCTGCCATCCAGGAGCTCTGTACCAGGCGGTGTAAGAGGAAGACCCTAAAAAATGTCAAAGGCTCCAGCCATACCAAGTTCCAGTGGCACGTTGTGTTAGCTAATCCAAGTTTATCATTTTAAAAGGCTAATTGATCAATAGAAAACCCTTTTGCAAGTATGTTAGCACAGCTGAAAACTGTTGTTCTGTTTGAAGAAGCAATAAAACTGTCCTTCTTTGGACTAGTATCTGGAGCATCAGATGCCCTTGAGCAAGGCACTTAACCCTAATTGCTCCTGTAAATCCCTCTGGGTGACATTGTCTGCTAAATTATTAATGTATCTGGTCAACACTCAAGACCACGGGACCGGATGGTATTCCAGGTGCGTTCTCAGAGCATGCTCAGGCCAGCTGGCAGGCATCTCTAGTCATTTTCAACCTCTCCTTGTTCCAGTCTGTGATTTCCCCACAAGTTGACCATCATCATTCCTGTCCCCCAGAACTACAAGGCTACCTGCCACAATGACTAGCACCCTGTAGCACTCCTCTGTAATCATGAAGTGCTTTGAGAGGCTGGTTATGGCACATCAACTCCAGCCACCCTAGACCCAACAGATGATGCCATCTCCACTGTGCTCTACTACCTGGGCAAAAGGAACACCTATGTGAGAATGCTGTTCATCGACTACAGCTCAGCGTTTAACACCATAATGCCTTCTCAAGTTCATCACTAAGCTCAGGACCCAGGGACTGAGCACCTCCCTCTACAACTGGATCCTGGACTTCGTCATGGGCCAGGTGGTGAAAGTAGGCAACGACACTTCTGCCACGCTGACCCTCAACACGTGGGGCCCTTCGAGGGTTTGTGCTTAGCCCCCTCCCTTGGTGGCCAAGCACCACTCCAACTCTCAACTTTGCTGACGACACTGCAGTGGTAGGCCTGATCACCAACGGCGATGAGACAACCTATAGGGAAGAGGTTGGAGACTTGGCAGTGTAGTGCCAGGACAACAACCTCTCCCTTTAGCAAGAAAGACCAAGGAGTTGATCGTGGACCACAGGAAACACCTCCATCCACATTGATGGGCCGCAGCAGAAGAAGAACCAATCAAATCAGATCTGTACGTGGCCCTGGTCTAACCCATGTTGTCTCTGCTGTACGTGGCCCTGGTCTAACCCATGTTGGCTCTGCTGTGTGTGGCCCTGGTCTACGAGGTGTTTGTCTGACTGTAATCTGTTCTCCCTCTGCAGGCCATCTGGGAGAACCAGTTCTACTACCTGTTTGGTTTCCTCTTCCTGGTGTTCATCATCCTGGTGGTGTCCTGCTCCCAGATTAGTATCGTCATGGTTTACTTCCAGCTCTGTGCGGAGGTGAGACGGGGCCCTGCTGTGTGGGTGTATAGATGGGGCTTTTGCATAGTAAAAACGTGTGTGTGTGTGTGAAGAGAAGTTCAGAGACAGTGGAACTGGATCGCTCCACTAGTTGTGACGTCATAGAGTTGCTAACTGTCTTTTCCTGTCTGTCTCCTGCAGGACTACCGGTGGTGGTGGAGGACCTTCCTGGTATCAGGGGGCTCAGCCTTCTACGTTCTTGTTTACGCCATTTTCTACTTTGTCAACAAGGTAAACGTCAAAGACATATTGAGATGAGGTTTGAAAGCGATTTAAAAAAATAAATAATAATAATAATTTTTATATATATATATATTTTTAAGCATGCTTAGATTGGCTGGTAGCTGTTTAGATTGGCTGGTAGCTGTCTAACAACAAGTTGATGTTGTGTTTCTCTTCCAGCTGGACATCGTGGAGTTTATTCCTTCCCTGTTGTACTTTGGATACACGGCTCTCATGGTCCTGTCCTTCTGGCTCCTTACAGGGACAATCGGCTTTTACGCAGCGTACATGTTCATACGGAAGATCTACGCTGCCGTCAAAATCGACTGAGTTTGTTTCTGCTGCTTTTTTAAATTTTTTGTTGCCACATTTTCTTGTTCGGTTTTAATTTTTGTCTTCTTCGTGTCCAGCAAACACTGACTTCTGTGTATGGAAGGAAGGAAGCATGAGGTGGGTTTTGTGGAACAGTGCCACCCACAGGCATAGGGAGAGAACAGCAAGAGGACGCTGCCTGATAGCTCGACGCTCCCCCCCCATCCCTCCGTTATTGGTGTCCACAGAGACAGAGTTCCTCTGGGACAGTCCATGTTTATCCTGTGGTTCACCTTGGACACAACATGGGCCAAAGCATGGCAATTGAATTGAGCCTCTGTGTGTTTTAGTGTCTGCTTTTTTTGGAAGTTGGACAGTCAATGAAGTGCATTGGTTCAGAACTTCACTTTGTTTTAAAATCAGTTCTCTGTAAAGATGTTTTAGTCTGACCTTTTGTCTCTTGTTTCTTTCTCGCTCTCTCTGTCTTTCGGTCTGTCTGTGTCTGTCGGTCTCTTTGTGTGTGTCTCTCTGTCTGTGTGTTAGTTAGTAATGTTAGTTTATTTGAGTTTAATCTTTATTCCAGATGGTTGGGAGGTCACATGGTGGTAATGGCACTAAAAATTATTTTGTTTAGCTTGGAAATGGAAATCTAACATTGGAACAAGGATATTACAATATTCTGTTTTTATTGCGGTTTCCATGTCCTGATGTGACCATTTCAACCACAACTAAAAATCAGAATCTAAATGTTTTTCCTGGAGAGAAAAAAAAATCTCTCACATTGAGGTAACCGATTGTGTAAAAGGAAATTCTCCTCCGTGATCAATTAATCTGATGTTGCTAAGGGAAGTCGAGGCTTAAGGTGGTTGAAATATTAAATGTCATGGAACAAAAAAAAGTAACTGTTGATGGAAAAGTAGTATTTCTCATCTTCAAATCACCTTTTCTAGTTTATGAGCTTTAGCCTTGTTTTAAAACGGTTGGACACCATTACATTACGAGTCAATGTAAACAGCTCCATGGTCTCACTGAACTATGCATTTTTTTTTTGGGGGGGGGGGGGGTTAGATTGATCTTTTGTTTTGAACACCTAGTTCAGTGAGAGACACCTGCTATTCTAACTGAAGTTATTGGTGTTGGTTATCCCTGAGAATCAATGTCTCTACTAGGATCGCCTTAGCAACACAGTTCTGTCAATGAGCCTCTGAATGGAGCACAGTTGTTTCCCATAAACAACCTCTAAATTAAGGACGGTTGTGTTTCCCATAAACAACAGGCCCAATCAGTGCTGTACAAGGTTGACAATGTGTTTTAGATTCAGTGGATAGGAATTGAGCTGGTCCTTCACTGGGTTTACTCTATCTGGCTGTCTTTACACAAGTAGCCCACTTCTGATATTTTCCCCAATTATTGTCAAAAGAGCTGATCTGATTGGTCAAAATACCAATTATTGGCAAAAGAGCTGAATTGGTCTGCCTGTGTAAACACCGGCTCTGTTCCCCAGAGTTAGAGTTTCCCACTGGGTCTTCACACCGTCTTGTAGCTGGAGTTCCTCTGAAGGCTGAGACTGAAATGCTGAACATTCTGCCTGTTGAAACACTGGCCCGACACAACAGATAGAATGTTCCTTTTGGGGTGTTGGGGACTAAAAACATTAAAGACCTTTCTATCTTGGGTATATTTTACTCTATGTCTCTGATTACATCGGCAGCCCAATTCTTAATTTTTGTTTTTTTTATCTAAGATGATCTGATTGGTCAAAAGAGAAGAAAAATATATCAGAATTGAGCCGCCTGTGTAAACGAAGGCTATCAAACGTTATTCTCAGTGCCAGTTTCCCAGGCCCAGATTAAGCCAAGTCCTGCACCAAAAATGATGATCCATGGACCTTTTTAAGTCCAGGAAAAGGTTTAAATAAAATTGAGAGCTGAGCTTTCAGGAACATAACCTTCAGGTCAACATTAATACCCCACTAGATTCTTCACCTGTTTTTTTGTTGTTGATTAAAGAGCATAGACACAGTCTGGTAGAGGTGTGATTTTCACACAGCAGAGGGTGTTGGGATAGAACTGCAGTGGAAGAGAAAAGGAGGGAACTGGTGCAGAGAGGGAAAGGGAGGGAACCGGTGCAGAGAGGGAAAGGGAGGGAACCGGTGCTGAAAGGGAGGGAACCGGTGCTGAGAGGGAATTACTCCATTCTGGATGACTGATAATACAGTGAACCACTGAATGAATCATACCTCTCTGCCTCCTGTCTCCACTCTCCCTTAACAGCTTATCTCTGCATCTCTCTCACATTCACCGCTACATTATCCCATCAGCCATCTCTCTATCACATTCACCGTTACATTATCCCATCAGCCATCTCTCACATTCACCGCTACATTATCCCATCAGCCATCTCTCACATTCACCGCTACATTATCCCATCGGCCATCTCTACCCTCTACATTATCCCATCAGCCATCTCTCTCACATTCACTGCTACATTATCCCATCGGCCATCTCTACCCTCTACATTATCCCATCAGCCATCTCACATTCACCGCTACATTATCCCATCAGCCATCTCTCACATTCACCTCTACATTATCCCATCGGCCATCTCTCACATTCACCGCTACATTATCCCATCGGCCATCTCTCACATTCACCACTACATTATCCCATCGGCCATCTCTCACATTCACCGCTACATTAGCCCATCGGCCCTCTCATTCACCGCTGCATTATCCCATCGGACATCTCTCACATTCACCGCTGCATTATCCCATCGGACATCTCTCACATTCACCTCTGCATTATCCCACCGACCATCTCTCACATTCACCTCTGCATTATCCCATCGGCCATCTCTCTCACATTCACCGCTACATTATCCCATCGGCCATCTCTCTCTCACATTCACCGCTACATTATCCCATCGGCCATCTCTCTCTCACATTCACCTCTACATTATCCCATCAGCCATTTCCTCCCCTCTGCCAGTGTCTGAAAGTGTTCCTGATCCACAGACATACTTCCTCACCTGGGCCCAAAAAACAACATTTCAGGAGAGAATTTCTACAGATGTTCTTTTGATTGACATGAGCTGTGTATGTGTGTGAATGACATTCTACTATGTATGTAAATGCAAAGCGTATTATTGTTGTTTTTTTCTCCTGTTGTGGGGCTCTGACTGTATGTATAAAGATCATGTCATTGTTTTAGCCAAAAGCATGGTTTTTAAGAAACTTTATTTTTCTTTTTTTCCACGTTTTCTTTACAGAATGTCCAGTTATATAATGTATGAAACAATTAAAGTGCTGATTCGTTGGAATTTGAATAAGTCTCCTTTTATCTATTCATTTATGCCATAAATGGTTGTCTGCTGGGATTTTGTGCGTGCTCATTTTACATTCACTAGATAAAGCCAGAGTAATGCTGAAGTGCCATTGTCGTGTTGTCTCTATGCTGTGTGTCTTGAGGGTTGGTATCAGATTACACATTGTGTATTAAAACCATTTTTGAGTTTTATTTTTTTATCTATAGCAGTCTGTATCCTGTAAATGTAGGAGAGTGTTCCTATTAGTGTAGGTATACATAAACTCAGCAAAAACAAATATCTCACTGTCAACTGTGTTTTATTTTCAGCTAACTTAACGTGTGTAAATGTCATATGAACATCAGATTCAACAACTGAGACATAAACTGAACAAGTTCCACAGACATGTGACTAACAGAAATTGAATAATGTGTCCCTGAACAAAGAGGGGGTCAAAAGTAACAGTCAGTATCTGGTGTGGCCACCAGCTGCGTTAAGTACTGCAGTGCATCTCCTCCTCATGGACTGCACCAGATTTGCCGGTTCTTGCTGTGAGATGTTACCCCACACTTCCACCAAGGCACCTGCAAGTTTCCAGACATTTCTGGGGGGGAATGGCCCTAGCCCACACCCTCCAATCCAACAGGTCCCAGACGTGCTCAATGGGATTGAGATCCGGAGTCTTCGCTGGCCATGGCAGAACAATGACATTCCTGTCTAGCAGGAAATCACACACAGAACGAGCAGTATGACTGGTGGCATTGTCATGCTGGAGGGTCATGTCAGGATGAGCCTGCAGGAAGGGTACCACATGAGGGAGGAGGATGTCTTCCCTGTGACGCACAGCATTGAGATCGCCTGCAATGACAACAAGCTCAGTCCGATGATGCTGTGACACACTGCCCCAGACCATGATGGACCCTCCACCTCCAATTTGATCCCACTCCAGAGTACAGGCCTCGGTGTAACGCTCGTCCCTTCGACAATAAACGTGAATCCGACCATCACCCCTGGTGTGACAAAACCGCAACTCATCAGTGAAGAGCACTTTTTGCCAGTCCTGTCTGGTCCAGCAATGGTGGGTTTGTGCCCATAGGCCACGTTGTTGCCGGTGATGTTTGGTGAGGACCAGCCTTACAACAGGCCTACAAGCCCTCAGTCCAGCCTCTCTCAGCCTATTGCGGACAGTCTGAGCACTGATGGAGGGATTGTGCATTCCTGGTGTAACTCAGGCAGTTGTTGTTGCCATCCTGTACCTGTACCTGATGTTCGGATGTACCGATCCTGTGCAGGTGTTGTTACACTTGGTCTGCCACGGCGAGGACGATCAGCTGTCTGTCCTGTTTCCCTGTAGCGCTGTCCTAGGCATCTCACAGTACTGGCATTGCAATTTATTGCCCTGGCCACATCTGTAGTCCTCATGCCTCCTTTCAGCATGCCTAAGGCACGTTCACACAGATGAGCAGGGACCCAGGGCATATTTCTTTTGGTGTTTTTCAGAGTCAGTAGAAAGGCCTCTTTAGTGTCCTAAGTTTTCATAACTGTGACCTTAATTGCCTACCGTCTGTAAGCTGTTAGTGTCTTAACGACCGTTCCACAGGTGCATGTTCATTCATTGTTTATGGTTCATTGAACAAGGATGAAAAACAGTGTTTAAACCCTTTAGAATGAAGATCTTGTGAAGTTATTTGGATTTTTACAAATTATCTTTGAAAGACAGGGGCCTGAAAAAAAGGCTGTTTCTTTTTTTGCTGAGTTAACATGTAGGTTTAGCTGCATATACCTGTATGACATCATACTGTAATTAGGGTGTTCAATGGCTTAACTCAAGTAACAAGACCCTTAGCGGTGTCCAGTCTCTCAAATCTTCTGTGTAGAGCAGTGTGGTGTAGTGATCTCTAGGAATGTACAGTGCCTTCAGAAAGTATTCACACCCATTATTCCACATTTTGTTGTGTCACAGCCTGAATTGAAAATTGATCAAATATATTTTTTCTCAATATACCCCATAATGACAAACTGAAAACATGTATTTAGAAATGTTTACAAATTTAAATACAGAAATATCTCATTTACATTTTATTTATTTATTTAGTATTCACACTCCTGAGTCAATACCTTGTGGAAGCACCTTTGCCAGTGATTACAGCTGTGAGTCTTTCTGGGTAAGTCTCCAAGAGCTTTGCACACATGGATTGTACAATTTTTGCACATTATTCTTGAAAAAATTCTTTCAAGTTTTGTCGAGTTGGTTGTAGATCATTGCTAGACAGCCATTTTCAAGTCTTGCCATAGATTTTCAAGACAATTTAAGTCAAAAACAAAACTACCCCACTCAATGTCGTCTTGGTAACCAACTTCAGTGCATATTTGGCCATGTGTTTTAGGTTATTGTCCTGCTGAAAGGTTAATTCAACTCCCAGTGTCTGTTGGAAAGCAGACTGAACCAGGTTTTCCTCTGGGATTTTGCCTGTGCTTAGCTCTATTCCTTTTCTTTTTACCCTAAAAAAAGAGAGTCCTTGACGGTGACAAGCAAACTCATAACATGATGCAGCCACCACCATACTTGAAAATATGAAGAGTGGTACTCAGTGGCGTGTTGTGTTTGGATTTGCCCCAAACATAACGCTTTGTATTCAGGATATTGTTCATTTCTTTGCCACATTTTTTGCAGTTATTTTAGTGCCTTTGTTGCAAACAAGATACATGTTTTGGAATATTTGTATTCTGTACAGGCTTCCTTCTTTTTACTCTGTCATTTAGGTTAGTATTCCTCTGTTTTCTCCTATCACAGCCATTAAACTCTAACTGTTTTAAAGTCACCATTGGCCTCATGGTGAAATCTCTGAGAGGTTTCCTTCCTCTCCGGCAACTGAGTTAGGAAGGACACCTGTATTTTTGTAGTCACTGGGTGTATTGATACACCATCCATAGTGTAATTAATAACTTCACCATGCTCAAAGGGATATTCAATGTCTGCTTTTTTATTTTTACCCATCTACCAATAGGTGACCTTTTTGCGAGGCATTGGAAAACCTCCCTGGTCTTTGTGGTTGAATCTGTGTTTGAAATTCAATGCTAGACTGAGGGACCTTACAGACAATTGTATGTGTGGGGTACAGAGATGAGGTAGTCATTCAGTTACTACTGCAACGCCTAACAAAGGGGGGGGGGGGGCAAGGAATAAGTTAGTCCAAAATATTTCAAAAACAAAAAACATTGTATTTGGGACAAATCATTAACTAATACCTAACCCTCAACTAAATCTTGTAATAAATCATGTGGAAATTGAGCAAGTTGAGGTGACTAAAACTGCTTGGAGTAACCCTGGATTGTAAACTGTCATGGTCAACACATATTGATACAACAGTAGCTAGAAGTCTGTCTATAATAAAGCGCTGCTCTACCTTCTTAACAGCAACAAGACAGGTCCTACAGGCTCTAGTTTTGTCGCATCTGGTCAGGTGTCACAAAGAGGGACTTTTGCAATTGGCTCAGAACAGGGCAGCACGGCTGGCCCTTGGATGTACACAGAGAGCTAACAATAATAATATGCATGTAAATCTCTCCTGGCTCAAAGTAGAGTAGAGATTGACTTTATCACTACTTGTATTTATGAGAGGTACTGACATGTTGAAAGCACCGAGCTGTCTGTTTAAATGACTAGCACACAGCTCAGACGCCCATACATACCCCACAAGACATGCCACCAGAGGTCTCTACACAGTCCCCAAGTCCAGAACAGACTATGGGAGGTGCACAGTACTACATAGTGCCATGACTACATGGAACTCTATTCAACATCAGGTAACTGATACAAGCAGTATAATCAGATTTGCAAAGCAGGTAAAACTACACCTTATACACACACACACAGATTTGGTGTTGTAGATATGTGATAGGGCCCTGAGGGCACACACTTAGTGTGTTGTGAAATCTGTTATGAATGTATTGTAATGTTTTTAAATTGTAGAACTGCCTTAATTTTGCTGGACCCCAGGAAGCGTAGCTGCTTGACTTGTCAGCAGCTAATGGCGATCCATAATAAACCCCAGGAAGCGTAGCTGCTTGACTTGTCAGCAGCTAATGGCGATCCATAATAAACCACAGGAAGAGTAGCTGCTTGTCTTGTCAGCAGCTAATGGCGATCCATAATAAACCCCAGGAAGAGTAGCTGCTTGTCTTGTCAGCAGCTAATGGCGATCCATAATAAACCCCAGGAAGAGTAGCTGCTTGACTTGTCAGCAGCAGCGATCCATAATAAACCCCAGGATGAGTAGCTGCTTGACTTATCAGCAGCAGCGATCCATAATAAACCCCAGGAAGAGTAACTGCTTGACTTATCAGCAGCAGCGATCCATAATAAACCACAGGAAGAGTAGCTGCTTGACTTATCAGCAACAGCGATCCATAATAAACCCCAGGAAGAGTAGCTGCTTGACTTATCAGCAGCAGCGATCCATAATAAACCCCAGGAAGAGTAACTGCTTGACTTATCAGCAGCAGCGATCCATAATAAACCCCAGGAAGAGTAACTGCTTGACTTATCAGCAGCAGCGATCCATAATAAACCCCAGGATGAGTAGCTGCTTGACTTATCAGCAGCAGCGATCCATAATAAACCCCAGGAAGAGTAGCTGCTTGACTTGTCAGCAACAGCGATCCATAATAAACCCCAGGAAGAGTAGCTGCTTGACTTATCAGCAACAGCGATCCATAATAAACCCCAGGATGAGTAGCTGCTTGACTTATCAGCAGCAGCGATCCATAATAAACCCCAAGAAGAGTAACTGCTTGACTTGTCAGCAGCAGCGATCCATAATAAACCCCAGGAAGAGTAGCTGCTTGACTTATCAGCAGCAGCGATCCATAATAAACCCCAGGAAGAGTAGCTGCTTGACTTGTCAGCAGCAGCGATCCATAATAAACCCCAAGAAGAGTAGCTGCTTGACTTATCAGCAACAGCGATCCATAATAAACCCCAAGAAGAGTAGCTGCTTGACTTATCAGCAACAGCGATCCATAATAAACCCCAAGAAGAGTAGCTGCTTGACTTATCAGCAGCAGCGATCCATAATAAACCCCAAGAAGAGTAGCTGCTTGACTTATCAGCAACAGCGATCCATAATAAACCCCAAGAAGAGTAACTGCTTGACTTGTCAGCAGCTAATGGCGATCCATAATAAACCCCAGGAAGAGTAGCTGCTTGACTTGTCAGCAGCAGCGATCCATAATAAATCAAATTCGAAAAATAATGTTGAACCCAATTATTGCACATATGCATTTTTTACAAATGAATTCAAATCTGAAATGTCTTGAGTGCCATAAGTATTCAGCCCCTGTGTTATGGCCTAAATTAGTTCAGGAGTAAAAATGTGCTTAACGAAGTCACATTATGACTTTCCTTTTTGAATTCGTGTGTAAAAAAAACATTCTAAAAGATAGAATTCCACTTTGACATTGTTGGTATTATGTGTGTTTCCTCTCTCTAGGTTTCTTCCTAGGTTCTGGCCTTTCTAAGGAGTTTTTTTCCTAGCCACCGTGCTTCTACACCTGCATTGCTTGCTGTTTGGGGTTTTAGGCTGGGTTTCTGTACAGCACTTTGAGACATCAGCTGATGTACGAAGGGCTATATAAATACATTTGATTTGTGTAGGCCAGTGACACAAAAATCGATTTAAAATTCAGGCTGTAACACAATAAAATGTGTAAAAGAAAAGTGAAGGGGTCTGAATACTTTCTGAAGGTGCCGTGTACACACTGCCTTTTCCAGTCTGTTTAAGTTCCTACGTTTCTGTGTTCTAACCATTCTCCTTTCAAAAAAAGACAAAAGGAGTCAAATCAACCAAAAAAAACTAACAAACGCAGCCAAAGTATGAAACCGTGAATTTGTCTTTTAATAATTTCAACATAACACATGACAAGTCAAAGATACAATGTACTGTACAATAAGTAAAAGAGGTTTGCTGATTTATGTCATCTCTTTGGATCAACCAATATACAAATCTGTCCCTTTACATTGCAGCAACTGATCGCATGTGAGATATGTAACAAAACAAAACAAAACAAAAAAAAGCTATGGTTTTTTTTTCTCTGAAGAATATAGTTGATAAAATGTAAAATAGTGTAAGGATGAAAGTAAATATTCCATTTTTGTTTCGTTCACCTTTTTTTTCCAGAGTTGGCTGTAATAAGCAAGTACTAAAAATAAATGTCTATGTCACTAAACACGATACACAAAAAGCATAGAATGCAAGACGTACATCAAGCTAAACATATATATATAAAACTACATTCTGTCTTTTCACCCAGTTTCTCACTAGAAGACAAAAAAAAAGCATTCATGAAATCCAATCGGTTTTCTGACTTAAAATTGATCAAATAATTCCCTTAAATTCTGTGTTGTTCACCTACTAACAGAGGAACGGTGAGGACAAGTGCATCTCTAGTAGGTGCAGGCGAGGTAATGAACCAACAAGGCATTGTAGCGAAAACATCCGCTCCGCACTCAGTCAGAACTGAAGGCGAGATATTACTTCCACAACCTTTCATTAACAATGCCAAAGACCTATCTGATGCTTTGAATCATACCACCACTGTCAGAGGTAGGCCTTCTCAGGGGTAGAGCAGAGGTATCTCTCCAACAACGAGTGGGGTGGACTCATGATTAGGTCATCCTGATGATACTGAAGTACTGCTAAAATACTCCTGAAAAGGCCACTTCCCAAGGTTAGCTCTGAAAAACGTAGCATTTAAAGCTGCCTCCAACAAGTACTTTAGTTTTAGTTTTCTTTTGCCAATGAATTATATTAGCATTTCTATCACCTCTACTGTAAACGGTTATGTGTGGGGTGAAGTCTACTGTAAACGGTTATGTGTGGGGTGAAGTCTACTGTAAACTGTTATGTGTGAGGTGAAGTCTACTGTAAACTGTTATGTGTGAGGTGAAGTCTACTGTAAACTGTTAGGTGTGAGGTGAAGTCTACTGTAAACTGTTAGGTGTGAGGTGAAGTCTACTGTAAACTGTTAGGTGTGAGGTGAAGTCTACTGTAAACTGTTATGTGTGAGGTGAAGTCTACTGTAAACTGTTATGTGTGAGGTGAAGTCTACTGTAAACTGTTATGTGTGAGGTGAAGTCTACTGTAAACTGTTATGTGTGAGGTGAAGTCTACTGTAAACTGTTATGTGTGAGGTGAAGTGTACTGTAAACAGTTATGTGTGAGGTGAAGTCTACTGTAAACTGTTATGTGTGAGGTGAAGTCCACTGTAAACTGTTATGTGTGAGGTGAAGTCTACTGTAAACTGTTATGTGTGAGATGAAGTCTACTGTAAACTGTTATGTGTGAGGTGAAGTGTACTGTAAACTGTTATGTGTGAGGTGAAGTGTACTGTAAACTGTTATGTGTGAGATGAAGTCTACTGTAAACTGTTATGTGTGAGGTGTAGTCTACTGTAAACTGTTATGTGTGAGGTGAAGTCTACTGTAAACTGTTATGTGTGAGATGAAGTCTACTGTAAACTGTTATGTGTGAGGTGAAGTCTACTGTAAACTGTTATGTGTGAGGTGAAGTGTACTGTAAACTGTTAGGTGTGAGGTGAAGTCTACTGTAAACTGTTATGTGTGAGGTGAAGTCTACTGTAAACTGGGGCAGATGGAGACGTACTTACCTTCTCTATAACAAGCCCTGTCTTGGCACATCATGTTAACATAGAGTGTTGTACAATATTCATTTCAAGACTGCCTGAATCTGTCTAGAAGCAACATGTGTTTTCTAGCTAGTAGGCAGTAGTACAACCCTTTACAGTCATGCATCAGTCAGTTGTTATGAACATGGGGGCTGAATAAAAGTGCTTTCGAACTGGGTTCCCCAGATAATGTGCTGTTGGATGGAACTGTGTCACATCTGTCGGAGAACAGGACCTGCTCTTTTTTTTTTTACCTTGAAGAAGAGGTCGATCTGGTAGTCCTTCTATTGTCCTAGGGACGACAACGTATAATGTTCACCATGCTCTCTGTTACAGATACTTGGTTGTAGAATATATTTGTTGTTGGGTTAGATACAATTTCAATAGAGAAGGCAACGCTGGTTACCCAATGGGCTGAGAGGGGAGGGGGGGCACATGACCGCTGGTTACCCAATGGGCTGAGAGGGGAGTGGGTGGGGCACATGAACGCTGGTTACCCAATGGGCTGAGAGGGGAGTGGGTGGGGCACATGAACGCTGGTTACCCAATGGGCTGAGAGGGGAGTGGGTAGGGCACATGAACGCTGGTTACCCAAAGGGCTGAGAGGGGAGTGGGGGGGCACATGAACGCTGGTTACCCAATGGGCTGAGAGGGGAGTGGGTAGGGCACATGAACGCTGGTTACCCAATGGGCTGAGAGGGGAGTGGGGGGGCACATGAACGCTGGTTACCCAATGGGCTGAGAGGGGAGTGGGTAGGGCACATGAACGCTGGTTACCCAATGGGCTGAGAGGGGAGTGGGGGGGCACATGAACGCTGGTTACCCAACGGGCTGAGAGGGGAGTGGGTAGGGCACATGAACGCTGGTTACCCAATGGGCTGAGAGGGGAGTGGGTAGGGCACATGAACGCTGGTTACCCAATGGGCTGAGAGGGGAGTGGGGGGGCACATGAACGCTGGTTACCCAACGGGCTGAGAGGGGAGTGGGGGGGCACATGAACGCTGGTTACCCAATGGGCTGAGAGGGGAGTGGGTAGGGCACATGAACGCTGGTTACCCAATGGGCTGAGAGGGGAGTGGGGGGGCACATGAACGCTGGTTACCCAACGGGCTGAGAGGGGAGTGGGGGGGCACATGAACGCTGGTTACCCAATGGGCTGAGAGGGGAGTGGGGGGGCACATGAACGCTGGTTACCCAATGGGCTGAGAGGGGAGTGGGTAGGGCACATGAACGCTGGTTACCCAATGGGCTGAGAGGGGAGTGGGTAGGGCACATGAACGCTGGTTACCCAATGGGCTGAGAGGGGAGTGGGGGGGCACATGAAAGAAGGTATTAGTGAAAAGTCTTAGCAAAAATACTGTTATTCTTTTGGAGAAAAATACACAAAGGTTGATCAAATCTACACATCAAACTAATGGCACATACATATACAGGATCAAATACAAATGAAAAAACATATCAACATATAAGCTGAAATGGTAAAAGAAAAAAAACTTTTTTTAAAAGGTTGAAAGTGCTAGAATTCAGATTAGCTCACAGAAACCCAGAGAGGACAAAACGAAATACTAATAACTTTTCATTAGTTTTATCAATAAATGAATAAAAAGATAAATGCTACATTTGAATCCTACAATTGTGTCTGGAATTGAACATAGCCATGGTCTTTTAAAATGTATTACTTGATATAAAAAGGCTATGTTTAAGACATAACCTTCTTCTTTTTTTTTTTTTTTACATTTATACCAATATTTATATCCAACTTCCTCTGTAAGAAACAGTCAAACTCTTTCAAATGTAAGAATCGCATGTATCATGATCAATCAGTACATGTTCATAGTTTAGACAATGTATCAGCCTAGAGGATGATTTTCCAGGAATAGACTGGTTAGTGTCAACTTGAACACACCTGCACTTATTACCTCACAAGCATTGGTTGGCAGTAGCACTATTTGTAACAACCAAACAAACATGAACTTAAATCCAAATGATACAACATATATTTTAATGAGCAATTGTGCAAGATTTAGTTTCCTCTCTCTGGGTTTTGGTAAGAAAAATTGAAAAAACAAAACAATAAATGAGGTGATGTGTTGTGTTGTTTCGAGGTCCTGTTTTTAACAAACAGAAAAAAATATAGCATATGACAACAACAAAATAAACGACTAAGAAATATCCCAGTCAGGCGTCCCATGCTTTGAATGTCAAAGAGCAGGCTGGTGACTTGTCTGTTCTGGATATTGTCCTTTTTAGATAGACCCTTTTGTCTTGAATCTAGGAAGCAGCTGAGTGAGGAGGAGTACAGGAGAGGAAGGGAAACACTTCAAATCGCTACTACTGAAATGTTCTAGTGCTTTACAGTTGCTGGGCAACCGTAGCTAAAAGCAGCCGTATGTTTTATTTCATTATTTTTTAAATTTCTACTTGACTTCTACTTGAAACTACGTATTCATTAATAGATGCCTGTGGACTGGGCTCAGTACTCAAACAGACACAAGTCAAGGGGTTTTGAGACGAGTTGCAAACCAAGAGGATGATATTCATACCGTAAAGTTTAGTCCTTGTACTCTCCAGGCAGAATCTATCTTTTAACGTTGTCCATCCTACAAACATAACTCACGGGACACAAATAAGAGCACCTGTTATAGTTTTATAACTTTGGGCTTAAGTTTTCAAAAGGCTAGTGAATATGAAGAAAAAAAAGGCATCTAAAATCGGATCGCTTCGTTTACTTAGGGTCAGGTTGGGTTTCATACTGAGAAAGTAGAGAATGAATTGAAACTGGAGAGTCTATCAATGTTATCTATGTTGACTGCTATTTCATTATTATTCCACTAACAGCCTACTAAAACATTTGTCAAAATCCACAATCCAAGTTTCTGCTACTAACTCAAGTAGGTAAAGATCAAGGTAAAGGTAAAGATCAAGGTAAAGATCAAGATCAGGGTAAAGATCAAGTTAAAGATCAAGATCAGGGTAAAGATCAAGATCAAGATCAAGGCAAAGATCAAGGTAAAGATCAAGATCAAGAATGAATACAGAGGAGAAAAGCTAAAGGGCAAAGCTAATAATTCATCCTTTTTTAAGCAATAAAATGTCAGATACACACAAATGTAAACCTGCCAGACATTAAACATCATCACTTTGTACACCTTACTGAGATAAAAGCAATAATAATATTCATTTTTGATGAGATATTTTGTACACTGCAATAACATTCTCTTACACCTTTTCCTCAATGTCGTCGTTGTCATTTTTGTTTGCTATTCACATATGTCAGGGTGGTTATTACCATGCATCTCTAACAGAGAGAAAATACATTTGTTTTCTTCAACAACAACAAAAAAATACATATCAGTAATGTGTGGCATATTGTTACCATGGAGACTTCTTAAAACAAATACTGGAAGGAAGACAGTTGAAGGAAGGAAAATCATCATGAGTCAAATACTGGTAATGACCTGTTTTCAAGAGCAGCTTTTACAAGTTGGGTTTTTCCCCATATAGGGTCATCATCACTGAGAGCTAGCCAAAGGGATTCTTAAAGGTGAAGAGCCTTCCCCATATAGGGTCATCATCACTGAGAGCTAGCCAAAGGGATTCTTAAAGGTGAAGAGCCTTCCCCATATAGGGTCATCATCACTGAGAGCTAGCCAAAGGGATTCTTAAAGGTGAAGAGCCTTCCCCATATAGGGTCATCATCACTGAGAACTAGCCAAAGGGATTCTTAAAGGTGAAGAGCCTTCCCCATATAGGGTCATCATCACTGACAACTAGCCAAAGGGATTCTTAAAGGTGAAGAGCCTTCCCCATATAGGGTCATCATCACTGAGAGCTAGCCAAAGGGATTCTTAAAGGTGAAGAGCCTTCCCCATATAGGGTCATCATCACTGAGAGCTAGCCAAAGGGATTCTTAAAGGTGAAGAGCCTTCCCCATATAGGGTCATCATCACTGAGAGCTAGCCAAAGGGATTCTTAAAGGTGAAGAGCCTTCCCCATATAGGGTCATCATCACTGAGAGCTAGCCAAAGGGATTCTTAAAGGTGAAGAGCCTTCCCCATATAGGGTCATCATCACTGAGAGCTAGCCAAAGGGATTCTTAAAGGTGAAGAGCCTTCCCCATATAGGGTCATCATCACTGAGAGCTAGCCAAAGGGATTCTTAAAGGTGAAGAGCCTTCCCCATATAGGGTCATCATCACTGAGAGCTAGCCAAAGGGATTCTTAAAGGTGAAGAGCCTTCCCCATATAGGGTCATCATCACTGAGAGCTAGCCAAAGGGATTCTTAAAGGTGAAGAGCCTTCCCCATATAGGGTCATCATCACTGAGAGCTAGCCAAAGGGATTCTTAAAGGTGAAGAGCCTTCTGCCCCCAAAAAATAAAATAAATGCTTCTCTAGAAAAACAAGATAAACCGGCATGTTGGCCTATTGGAGGAGGGCAATGTTGGCCTATTGGAGGAGGGCAATGTTGGCCTATTGGATGAGGGCAATGTTGGCCTATTGGAGGAGGGCAATGTTGGCCTATTGGATGAGGGCAATGTTGGCCTATTGGATGAGGGCAATGTTGGCCTATTGGATGAGGGCAATGTTGGCCTATTGGATGAGGGCAATGTGGGCCTATTGAAGGAGGGCAATGTTGGCCTATTGGAGGAGGGCAATGTTGGCCTATTGGATGAGGGCAATGTTGGCCTATTGGATGAGGGCAATGTGGGCCTATTGAAGGAGGGCAATGTTGGCCTATTGGAGGAGGGCAATGTTGGCCTATTGAAGGAGGGCAATGTTGGCCTATTGGAGGAGGGCAATGTTGGCCTATTGGAGGAGGGCAATGTTGGCCTATTGGAGGAGGGCAATGTTGGCCTATTGGATGAGGGCAATGTTGGCCTATTGGATGAGGGCAATGTTGGCCTATTGGAGGAGGGCAATGTTGGCCTATTGGAGGAGGGCAATGTTGGCCTATTGAAGGAGGGCAATGTTGGCCTATTGGAGGAGGGCAATGTTGGCCTATTGAAGGAGGGCAATGTTGGCCTATTGGAGGAGGGCAATGTTGGCCTATTGAAGGAGGGCAATGTTGGCCTATTGGAGGAGGGCAATGTTGGCCTATTGGAGGAGGGCAATGTTGGCCTATTGGAGGAGGGCAATGTTGGCCTATTGGAGGAGGGCAATGTTGGTGGGGCATTATCACTTCATTCCTTCATTAATCTTCCCCCTGACAGTGATGATGACAGACAGGGTGTGTTTTCCCCCTGACGGTGATGATGACAGACAGGGTGTGTTTTCCCCCTGACGGTGATGATGACAGACAGGGTGTGTTTTCCCCCTGACGGTGATGATGACAGACGGGGTGTATTTTCCCCCTGATGGTGATGATGACAGACAGGGTGTGTTTTCCCCCTGACGGTGATGATGACAGACAGGGTGTGTTTTCCCCCTGACGGTGATGATGACAGACGGGGTGTGTTTTCCCCCTGACGGTGATGATGACAGACAGGGTGTGTTTTCCCCCTGACGGTGATGATGACAGACGGGGTGTATTTTCCCCCTGATGGTGATGATGACAGACAGGGTGTGTTTTCCCCCTGACGGTGATGATGACAGACAGGGTGTGTTTTCCCCCTGACGGTGATGATGACAGACAGGGTGTGTTTTCCCCCTGACGGTGATGATGACAGACAGGGTGTGTTTTCCCCCTGATGGTGATGATGACAGACAGGGTGTGTTTTCCCCCTGACGGTGATGATGACAGACAGGGTGTGTTTTCCCCCTGATGGTGATGATGACAGACAGGGTGTGTTTTCCACCTGACGGTGATGATGACAGACAGGGTGTGTTTTCCCCCTGATGGTGATGATGACAGACAGGGTGTGTTTTCCCCTTGACGGTGATGATGACAGACAGGGTGTGTTTTCCCCCTGATGGTGATGATGACAGACAGGGTGTGTTTTCCCCCTGACAGTGATGATGACAGACAAGGTGTATTTTCCCCCTGATGGTGATGATGACAGACAGGGTGTGTTTTCCCCCTGATGGTGATGATGACAGACAGGGTGTGTTTTCCCCATGACAGTGATGATGACAGACAGGGTGTATTTTCCCCCTGATGGTGATGATGACAGACAGGGTGTGTTTTCCCCCTGACGGTGATGATGACAGACAGGGTGTGTTTTCCCCCTGACGGTGATGATGACAGACAGGGTGTGTTTTCCCCCTGAAGGTGATGATGACAGACAGGGTGTGTTTTCCCCCTGACGGTGATGATGACAGACAGGGTGTGTTTTCCCCCTGAAGGTGATGATGACAGACAGGGTGTGTTTTCCCCCTGATGGTGATGATGACAGACAGGGTGTGTTTTCCCCCTGATGGTGATGATGACAGACAGGGTGTATTTTCCCCCTGATGGTGATGATGACAGACAGGGTGTATTTTCCCCCTGACGGTGATGATGACAGACAGGGTGTATTTTCCCCCTGATGGTGATGATGACAGACAGGGTGTATTTTCCCCCTGACGGTGATGATGACAGACAGGGTGTATTTTCCCCCTGATGGTGATGATGACAGACAGGGTGTGTTTCTGGGAAGGTGGTTCAGACCTTTACACTCATAGGAGAGATAATCTAGCATGTTCAGTCACATTTGGAAAAGCAAGAAAATTATATTTCATCCACTTCAAAACATCTTCTCTAAAATTCATCTTTGATTATTTTCCTAATATTATTACTTTATAAAGTAGCGGTACCTTCAGGCCTACTGAAGGCCTAATGAAGACCTACTGAAGGTCTACTGAAGGCCTACTGAAGACCTACTGAAGGCCTACTGAAGGCCTAATGAAGACCTACTGAAGGCCTACTAAAGGCCTACTGAAGACCTACTGAAGGCCTACTGAAGGCCTACTGCCTACTACCTACATAATAAAGGGAGAGGGGATCATGGATCAGGGAGATAGGTTGGTGGGAGAGGGGATCATGGATCAGGGAGATAGGTTGGAGAGGGGATCATGGATGAGGGAGATAGGTTGGAGAGGGGATCATGGATGAGGGAGATAGGTTGGTGGAAGAGGGGATCATGGATCAGGGAGATAGGTTGGAGAGGGGATCATGGATCAGGGAGATAGGTTGGAGAGGGGATCATGGATCAGGGAGATGGTTGGTGGGAGAGGGGATCATGGATCAGGGAAATAGGTTGGTGGGAGAGGTTATAACTAAAGGATAGAAAGAAAGTTTGTTTTAAAATGTCTCATCTTTTCCCTTTTGTTTCAATAAAGGGTTCAGTTTTCTCTAGGGCTCAATCAAAAGCTTTTGTGTGATTCGATTAAGGCTTCTAAGTGTTCATGTGTTTTTATCACTGCCCTTGCGGCCAGCAGGCCACATGGACCTTGGGCGCCCAGGCAGTGAGCTGAGGATGAAGGCGTAGGGACCTGGTGGCCCCTCATGGTGGCCTGGTGGCCCCTCATTGGAAGGCCTGGTGAAAGCGAGGCAGGGTGGTCGTGCTGAGGCTGGAGCTAAACACTGGCGGGAGAGGGTGCAGGGGCCCTAGACCCAGGCCCTCGCTGGAGCCATGCTGCTCCTGAGGTTGAGGTTGCAAAGAGGTAAGAGGTGCGGCTGCAGCCGTGGCAACGGCGTGGGGCTCCGCAGCATGCAAGGATGAGGATGACGAAGAGGAGGAGGAGGAGGAGGCAGGGGTAGACGAGGTGTAGCTCATGACAAGCCCTGCTGTGCTCATGGAGGCGTTATAGGGGGGCAGGTTGGGGGGCAGGTTGAGGGGCAGGAAGCCCAGTAGGTGAGAGATGTCCATGTTAGCAGCGCACAGAGCCTCAGCGATGACAGCAGGGCTCTTGGACAGGAGGGGGTCACCACACAGCTCGTCTGTCAGGCCTGAGGGGTGCTCTAGTCCCTCCTTGGGGGGCGAGGCAGCAGCATGATGATGATCGCCTGAGTGATTGCCCGGCAGCCCACTCTGCAGATCCATGAGAAAGCTCTCCATCTCCACTTTGAGGGGCTTGTCCAGCAGGTATGAGGTAGATCCCAGCTGGTACTTGGGTGGAGGCTGGGCGTGCTGTTGCTGCTGGTGCTGTTGGGGCTGCTGCAGGTGGGGCAGCGGGGGGGAGTGTTGGATGTGGTGGTGATGGTAGTGGTGGTGGTGGTGGTGGTGCGGGTGATGGGGGTGATGAAGGGGGGGCTCCATGTGGCAGCCCATCCCCATGGCAGTGGACAAGGAGCCAGGCATCAGAGAGTGGTGGTGGCCCACCCCAGGGTTGGACATGGCCTGGAGGTGGTGGGGGTTGTACATGCCCATGGGGAAGGAGGTGGCACTGGGGAACGGCTTGGCCAGCATGGGGTCTTTGTTGGAACCCATGCTGCACATCATGGGGCTGAGCTCCTCTTTGACAGTGCAGGGGGAGGAGCCAGAGCCCAGCAGGCCTAGCATGTCCGGAGGCTCAGTCTTTATCTTCAGCAGCTCCTGAGAGTGGCTCTTCTTCACATGCCGCGTCAGGTGATCCTTCCTGCCGAAGCGCTGGGCGCAGTACTGACACAGGAAGTCCTTTCTGCCGGTGTGGACCACCATGTGGCGACGCACGTCCTTCCGTGTGTAGAAGCGGCGGTCACAGTGGTCACACGGATGCTTCTTCTCCTTGGCACCTCCGGAGGACTTGCCCGAGTGGCTCTTGAGATGCTCCATCAGGGCAGGGGTACTCTCGTAGCTCTGCAGGCACACCTTACAGGTGAGGTCCCCAGCCGTGGCTGAATGCATGGCCACATGACGCTTGTAGCCCAGCTTGGTGTTGTAGTGCTTGCCACATTCCTCACACTTGAAGGCCTCTTTGTTGGGGTCATGGGTCTGCAGGTGGTTCTTCAGGTGATCTTTGCGGTGAAACATTTTCTCGCAGAACGAGCACTGGTGAGTTTTCTGCGGAGAGTGTGTGGCCATATGCCTGGATAACAAAGAGAAAGAGAGAGGGAGAGAGAGAGAAGGAAGGAGAGAAAGAGAGAAAGAGAGAGAGTACATTATGATAGAAGTTAGTCTGTGAAAGTGTTTTAGAGGAAATGTTAAGAGTTTAAAAACTCTTGGTGGAGTGATGTTTTACCTGAACAGTTTATATTTGGAGCTGAAGGCCTTAGGGCAGTGTGGCTGGGAGCAGTGGAATGGTTTCTCTCCCGTGTGACAGAAAGAGTGAAGCCGAAGTTTATCCTGGGAACAAAACCAAGTCCCACACACCAAACACTCGTTCCCACTGGCTCGCTCTTCCCTCTCTCGTTCTCTCTCTCTCTCTGTCCGTGGCAGGGTAGTGCCTCCGTACAGCTTGGCAGCGGCTCTTCCTTCCTCGTCCTCCGGCGTCAGTGCGGTAATATGGCGTGGGGCATCCGCGGCAGCAGCTGCCATGGCAGCCCTAGGGTGCTGTTGCCATGAAATCCCGGCCGTGGCTCCCCTGCCTTCCAGGCTCTACGTGAGCAGTGGTTGGTTGCAGTGAAGGGCGTGGCTCCAGGCGGGGCGGGTCGGCCGTGGGGGGGGGGGGCTAAGGTCTAGATAGTGCTGTTGTTGTCAATGTCTGCTGAAAAACACATGTATTTGTGTACTTGTTTACTATGTGAGAACTGGTCCTTCTGTCCGTGGAGCTCCTTTTTTTCACTCTCTCTCTCTCTCTCTCTCTCTCTCTCTCTCTCTCTCTCTCTCTCTCTCTCTCTCTCTCTCTCTCTGTGTGTCTCTCTCTCTCTCTCTCTCTCTCTCTCTCTCGCTCTCTCGCTCTCTCTCTCTCTCTTTCTCTCTCCCTCTCTCTCGCTCTCCCTCTCTCCCTCTCTTTCTCTCTCCCTCTCTCTCTCTCTCTCCCTCTCTCCCTCTCTCCCTCTCTCTCTCTTTCTCTCACCCTCTCTCTCTCTCTTTCTCTCACCCAGTCCCAACGGCTATGGTTGGAGGTGAGTAGGAAATGCTGCTCTGCATCTTTATTCCCCTGTAAAGAAAAGAAAAGTGAGACATTAGTAAATCCTGTTTTTCTTATTGAAGTGTATTCATGAATTTTGCCACAAATACATTTTAGCCAATGAGCCAATAAAGAATATTCCTGACCAGAGACTGGATTCAATCCGTATCGCAGAATTATCATGGAAGTATCGCAGAAGATTAGAGTAAACAAATAAATGTCCAATTGAGCAGACAATATTCAGCCTTCACCCTGAATGCAGTCTCCGTGAACACGGGAACATTTCATTTTTAATTTCATTTTAGCTTAACTCAGATCTTCTGCGATACTTTTGTGATACGGATTGAACCCAGACCCAAATCTGAGCCTATTGGACCGGATATAGTTTTTCTGCTATGAAAACTTGACCTGTGACTTTTTGATGGTAACAGAGTTCCAGTCCAAACACCAGTTGGGCACTAGGGGGCACTAAAGGACAATGTGACATAGTGGTACACAACTGCAAAGTGACTAATAGGAATGTCTGTTAAAAGACCAATAGTTGAGTCATTCAGTCATCCCACTCAGTCACAGTATTCATCTACGTATGTCTTATCCACTAAGCATTTGCCACATCATCATCTATATAATATACTTTACATGTCCTTATCATGTTGTGTGGCTTAAACAAAAAAAATGTATGTAGGGTGCACAAAGCAGGTGTGTGTGTGTGTGGGGGGGGGGGGTGTGTGTGTGTGTGTGTGTGTGTGTGTGTGTGTGGGTGTGGGTGTGCGGGTGTGTGTGTGTGTGTGTGTGTGTGTGTGTGTGTGTGGGTGTGTGTGTGTGTGTGTGTGTGTGTGGGTGTGGGTGTGGGTGTGGGTGTGGGTGGGTGTGGGTGTGTGGGTGTGGGTGTGCGGGTGTGTGTGTGGGTGTGTGTGTGCGTGTGCGTGTGCGTGTGCGTGTGCGTGTGCGTGTGCGTGTGGGTGTGTGTGTGTGTGGGTGTGGGTGTGGGTGTGGGTGTGGGTGGGTGTGGGTGTGTGGGTGTGTGGGTGTGGGTGTGCGGGTGTGTGTGGGTGTGTGTGTGCGTGTGCGTGTGCGTGTGCGTGTGCGTGTGGGTGTGCGTGTGGGTGTGGGTGTGGGTGTGGGTGTGGGTGGGTGTGGGTGTGTGGGTGTGTGGGTGTGGGTGTGCGGGTGTGTGTGTGGGTGTGCGTGTGCGTGTGCGTGTGCGTGTGCGTGTGCGTGTGCGTGTGTGTGTGTGTGTGTGTGTGTGTGTGTGTACATGTTATGAAACAGGACAAAAGGCTCACATAATCCTACAGAAAACAGTGAATCACACTAAGCCCCCAAGGTGTTTACGCCATTAACGAGCGCTAACTAAAACCTGCTGCTTCGGGACCTGTCAGCTGCCTAATTCAACAGAGTCCTTCAACTACTGTAAAAGTCCTGGTAAAGCTAACTTTAGATGAGAACGACACTGGTCTAATTTGGTCAGTTTAAAATATAAATCTGTTTGTGAGGGATATTAGACTAATATTTCTGGATAAAGTTTAATTTCTGAGTGCTATATAACAATAATAATAATAAAATCTAAGTGTATTTGTCACATGCGTCGAATACAACATGAAACAAGTGGTGACTTTACCGTGAAATGCTAACCAACAAGCCCTTGTGACTGGAACGAATTGCAAAAATCGCTGAAGTTGGAGACTTTTATCTCCCTCACCAACTTCAAACATCAGCTATCTGAGCAGCTAACCGATCGCTGCAGCTGTACATAGTCTATTGGTAAATAGCCCACCCTTTTCACCTACCTCATCCCCATACTGTTTTTATTTATTTACTTTTCTGCTCTTCTGCACACCAATATCTCTACCTGTACATGACCATCTGATCTTTTATCACTCCAGTGTTAATCTGCAAAATTGTAATTATTTGCCTACCTCCTCATGCCTTTTGCACACATTGTATATAGACCCCCCCTTTGTTTTCTACTGTGTTATTGACTTGTTAATTGTTTACTCCATGTGTAACTCTTTGTTGTATGCTCACACTGCTATGCTTTATCTTGGCCAGGTCGCAGTTGCAAATGAGAACTTGTTCTCAACTAGCCTACCTGGTTAAATAAAGGTGAAATAAAAATAAAAATAAAAATAAAAAACCAACAGGTGTAGACTTTACCGTGAAATGCTTACCAACAAGCCCTTAACCAACAGGTGTAGACTTTACCGTGAAATGCTAACCGACAAGCCCTTAACCAACAGGTGTAAACTTTACCGTGAAATGCTAACCAACAAGCCCTTAACCAACAGGTGTAGACTTTACCGTGAAATGCTAACCGACAAGCCCTTAACCAACAGGTGTAAACTTTACCGTGAAATGCTAACCAACAAGCCCTTAACCAACAGGTGTAGACTTTACCGTGAAATGCTAACCGACAAGCCCTTAACCAACAGGTGTAAACTTTACCGTGAAATGCTAACCAACAATCCCTTAACCAACAGGTGTAGACTTTACCGTGAAATGCTAACCGACAAGCCCTTAACCAACAGGTGTAGACTTTACCGTGAAATGCTAACCAACAAGCCCTTAACCAACAGGTGTAAACTTTACCGTGAAATGCTAACCGACAAGCCCTTGACCAACAGGTGTAGACTTTACCGTGAAATGCTTACCAACAAGCCCTTAACCAACAGGTGTAGACTTTACCGTGAAATGCTAACCGACAAGCTCTTAACCAACAGGTGTAGACTTTACCGTGAAATGCTAACCGACAAGCCCTTAACCAACAGGTGTAAACTTTACCGTGAAATGCTAACCAACAAGCCCTTAACCAACAGGTGTAGACTTTACCGTGAAATGCTAACCGACAAGCCCTTAACCAACAGGTGTAAACTTTACCGTGAAATGCTAACCAACAAGCCCTTAACCAACAGGTGTAGACTTTACCGTGAAATGCTAACCGACAAGCCCTTAACCAACAGGTGTAAACTTTACCGTGAAATGCTAACCAACAATCCCTTAACCAACAGGTGTAGACTTTACCGTGAAATGCTAACCGACAAGCCCTTAACCAACAGGTGTAGACTTTACCGTGAAATGCTAACCAACAAGCCCTTAACCAACAGGTGTAAACTTTACCGTGAAATGCTAACCGACAAGCCCTTGACCAACAGGTGTAAACTTTACCGTGAAATGCTAACCAACAAGCCCTTAACCAACAGGTGTAAACTTTACCGTGAAATGCTAACCAACAAGCCCTTAACCAACAGGTGTAGACTTTACCGTGAAATGCTAACCGACAAGCCCTTAACCAACAGGTGTAGACTTTACCGTGAAATGCTAACCGACAAGCCCTTAACCAACAGTGTAAACTTTACCGTGAAATGCTAACCAACAAGCCCTTAACCAACAGGTGTAAACTTTACCGTGAAATGCTAACCAACAAGCCCTTAAGCAACAGGTGTAGACTTTACCGTGAAATGCTAACCGACAAGCCCTTAACCAACAGGTGTAAACTTTACCGTGAAATGCTAACCGACAAGCCCTTAACCAACAGGTGTAAACTTTACCGTGAAATGCTAACCGACAAGCCCTTAACCAACAGGTGTAAACTTTACCGTGAAATGCTAACCAACAAGCCCTTAACCAACAGGTAAATACTTTACCGTGAAATGCTAACCGACAAGCCCTTAACCAACAGGTGTAGACTTTACCGTGAAATGCTAACCAACAAGCCCTTAACCAACAGGTGTAAACTTTACCGTGAAATGCTAACCGACAAGCCCTTAACCAACAGGTGTACACTTTACCGTGAAATGCTAACCGACAAGCCCTTAACCAACAGGTGTAAACTTTACCGTGAAATGCTAACCAACAAGCCCTTAACCAACAGGTGTAGACTTTACCGTGAAATGCTAACCGACAAGCCCTTAACCAACAGGTGTAAACTTTACCGTGAAATGCTAACCAACAAGCCCTTAACCAACAGGTGTAGACTTTACCGTGAAATGCTAACCGACAAGCCCTTAACCAACAGGTGTAAACTTTACCGTGAAATGCTAACCAACAAGCCCTTAACCAACAGGTGTAGACTTTACCGTGAAATGCTAACCGACAAGCCCTTAACCAACAGGTGTAGACTTTACCGTGAAATGCTAACCAACAAGCAATTAACCAACAGGTGTAAACCTTACCGTGAAATGCTAACCGACAAGCCCTTAACCAACAGGTGTAGACTTTACCGTGAAATGCTAACCAACAAGCCCTTAACCAACAGGTGTAAACCTTACCGTGAAATGCTAACTGACAAGCCCATAACCAACAGGTGTAAACTTTACCGTGAAATGCTAACCGACAAGCCCTTGACCAACAGGTGTAAACGTTACCGTGAAATGCTAACCAACAAGCCCTTAACCAACAGGTGTAAACTTTACCGTGAAATGCTAACCAACAAGCCCTTAACCAACAGGTGTAGACTTTACCGTGAAATGCTAACCGACAAGCCCTTAACCAACAGGTGTAGACTTTACCGTGAAATGCTAACCGACAAGCCCTTAACCAATAGGTGTAAACTTTACCGTGAAATGCTAACCGACAAGCCCTTAACCAACAGGTGTAAACTTTACCGTGAAATGCTAACCAACAAGCCCTTAACCAACAGGTGTAGACTTTACCGTGAAATGCTAACCGACAAGCCCTTAACCAACAGGTGTAGACTTTACCGTGAAATGCTAACCCACAAGCCCTTAACCAACAGGTGTAAACTTTACAGTGAAATGCTAACTAACAAGCCCTTAACCAACAGGTGTAGACTTTACCGTGAAATGCTAACCGACAAGCCCTTAACCAACAGTGTAAACTTTACCGTGAAATGCTAACCAACAAGCCCTTAACCAACAGGTGTAAACTTTACCGTGAAATGCTAACCAACAAGCCCTTAAGCAACAGGTGTAGACTTTACCGTGAAATGCTAACCGACAAGCCCTTAACCAACAGGTGTAAACTTTACCGTGAAATGCTAACCGACAAGCCCTTAACCAACAGGTGTAAACTTTACCGTGAAATGCTAACCGACAAGCCCTTAACCAACAGGTGTAAACTTTACCGTGAAATGCTAACCAACAAGCCCTTAACCAACAGGTAAATACTTTACCGTGAAATGCTAACCGACAAGCCCTTAACCAACAGGTGTAGACTTTACCGTGAAATGCTAACCAACAAGCCCTTAACCAACAGGTGTAAACTTTACCGTGAAATGCTAACCGACAAGCCCTTAACCAACAGGTGTACACTTTACCGTGAAATGCTAACCGACAAGCCCTTAACCAACAGGTGTAAACTTTACCGTGAAATGCTAACCAACAAGCCCTTAACCAACAGGTGTAGACTTTACCGTGAAATGCTAACCGACAAGCCCTTAACCAACAGGTGTAAACTTTACCGTGAAATGCTAACCAACAAGCCCTTAACCAACAGGTGTAGACTTTACCGTGAAATGCTAACCGACAAGCCCTTAACCAACAGGTGTAAACTTTACCGTGAAATGCTAACCAACAAGCCCTTAACCAACAGGTGTAGACTTTACCGTGAAATGCTAACCGACAAGCCCTTAACCAACAGGTGTAGACTTTACCGTGAAATGCTAACCAACAAGCCCTTAACCAACAGGTGTAAACCTTACCGTGAAATGCTAACCGACAAGCCCTTAACCAACAGGTGTAGACTTTACCGTGAAATGCTAACCAACAAGCCCTTAACCAACAGGTGTAAACCTTACCGTGAAATGCTAACTGACAAGCCCATAACCAACAGGTGTAAACTTTACTGTGAAATGCTAACCGACAAGCCCTTGACCAACAGGTGTAAACTTTACCGTGAAATGCTAACCAACAAGCCCTTAACCAACAGGTGTAAACTTTACCGTGAAATGCTAACCAACAAGCCCTTAACCAACAGGTGTAGACTTTACCGTGAAATGCTAACCAACAAGCCCTTAACCAACAGGTGTAAACCTTACCGTGAAATGCTAACTGACAAGCCCATAACCAACAGGTGTAAACTTTACCGTGAAATGCTAACCGACAAGCCCTTGACCAACAGGTGTAAACTTTACCGTGAAATGCTAACCAACAAGCCCTTAACCAACAGGTGTAAACTTTACCGTGAAATGCTAACCAACAAGCCCTTAACCAACAGGTGTAGACTTTACCGTGAAATGCTAACCGACAAGCCCTTAACCAACAGGTGTAGACTTTACCGTGAAATGCTAACCGACAAGACCTTAACCAATAGGTGTAAACTTTACCGTGAAATGCTAACCGACAAGCCCTTAACCAACAGGTGTAAACTTTACCGTGAAATGCTAACCGACAAGCCCTTAACCAACAGGTGTAAACTTTACCGTGAAATGCTAACCAACAAGCCCTTAACCAACAGGTGTAGACTTTACCGTGAAATGCTAACCGACAAGCCCTTAACCAACAGGTGTAAACTTTACCGTGAAATGCTAACCAACAAGCCCTTAACCAACAGGTGTAGACTTTACCGTGAAATGCTAACCGACAAGCCCTTAACCAACAGGTGTAAACTTTACCGTGAAATGCTAACCAACAATCCCTTAACCAACAGGTGTAGACTTTACCGTGAAATGCTAACCGACAAGCCCTTAACCAACAGGTGTAGACTTTACCGTGAAATGCTAACCAACAAGCCCTTAACCAACAGGTGTAAACTTTACCGTGAAATGCTAACCAACAAGCCCTTAAGCAACAGGTGTAGACTTTACCGTGAAATGCTAACCGACAAGCCCTTAACCAACAGGTGTAAACTTTACCGTGAAATGCTAACCGACAAGCCCTTAACCAACAGGTGTAAACTTTACCGTGAAATGCTAACCGACAAGCCCTTAACCAACAGGTGTAAACTTTACCGTGAAATGCTAACCAACAAGCCCTTAACCAACAGGTAAATACTTTACCGTGAAATGCTAACCGACAAGCCCTTAACCAACAGGTGTAGACTTTACCGTGAAATGCTAACCAACAAGCCCTTAACCAACAGGTGTAAACTTTACCGTGAAATGCTAACCAACAAGCCCTTAACCAACAGGTGTAGACTTTACCGTGAAATGCTAACCAACAAGCCCTTAACCAACAGGTGTAAACCTTACCGTGAAATGCTAACTGACAAGCCCATAACCAACAGGTGTAAACTTTACCGTGAAATGCTAACCGACAAGCCCTTGACCAACAGGTGTAAACTTTACCGTGAAATGCTAACCAACAAGCCCTTAACCAACAGGTGTAAACTTTACCGTGAAATGCTAACCAACAAGCCCTTAACCAACAGGTGTAGACTTTACCGTGAAATGCTAACCGACAAGCCCTTAACCAACAGGTGTAGACTTTACCGTGAAATGCTAACCGACAAGCCCTTAACCAATAGGTGTAAACTTTACCGTGAAATGCTAACCGACAAGCCCTTAACCAACAGGTGTAAACTTTACCGTGAAATGCTAACCGACAAGCCCTTAACCAACAGGTGTAAACTTTACCGTGAAATGCTAACCAACAAGCCCTTAACCAACAGGTGTAGACTTTACCGTGAAATGCTAACCGACAAGCCCTTAACCAACAGGTGTAAACTTTACCGTGAAATGCTAACCAACAAGCCCTTAACCAACAGGTGTAGACTTTACCGTGAAATGCTAACCGACAAGCCCTTAACCAACAGGTGTAAACTTTACCGTGAAATGCTAACCAACAATCCCTTAACCAACAGGTGTAGACTTTACCGTGAAATGCTAACCGACAAGCCCTTAACCAACAGGTGTAGACTTTACCGTGAAATGCTAACCAACAAGCCCTTAACCAACAGGTGTAAACTTTACCGTGAAATGCTAACCAACAAGCCCTTAAGCAACAGGTGTAGACTTTACCGTGAAATGCTAACCGACAAGCCCTTAACCAACAGGTGTAAACTTTACCGTGAAATGCTAACCGACAAGCCCTTAACCAACAGGTGTAAACTTTACCGTGAAATGCTAACCGACAAGCCCTTAACCAACAGGTGTAAACTTTACCGTGAAATGCTAACCAACAAGCCCTTAACCAACAGGTAAATACTTTACCGTGAAATGCTAACCGACAAGCCCTTAACCAACAGGTGTAGACTTTACCGTGAAATGCTAACCAACAAGCCCTTAACCAACAGGTGTAAACTTTACCGTGAAATGCTAACCGACAAGCCCTTAACCAACAGTGTAAACTTTACCGTGAAATGCTAACCAACAAGCCCTTAACCAACAGGTGTAAACTTTACCGTGAAATGCTAACCAACAAGCCCTTAAGCAACAGGTGTAGACTTTACCGTGAAATGCTAACCGACAAGCCCTTAACCAACAGGTGTAAACTTTACCGTGAAATGCTAACCGACAAGCCCTTAACCAACAGGTGTAAACTTTACCGTGAAATGCTAACCGACAAGCCCTTAACCAACAGGTGTAAACTTTACCGTGAAATGCTAACCAACAAGCCCTTAACCAACAGGTAAATACTTTACCGTGAAATGCTAACCGACAAGCCCTTAACCAACAGGTGTAGACTTTACCGTGAAATGCTAACCAACAAGCCCTTAACCAACAGGTGTAAACTTTACCGTGAAATGCTAACCGACAAGCCCTTAACCAACAGGTGTACACTTTACCGTGAAATGCTAACCGACAAGCCCTTAACCAACAGGTGTAAACTTTACCGTGAAATGCTAACCAACAAGCCCTTAACCAACAGGTGTAGACTTTACCGTGAAATGCTAACCGACAAGCCCTTAACCAACAGGTGTAAACTTTACCGTGAAATGCTAACCAACAAGCCCTTAACCAACAGGTGTAGACTTTACCGTGAAATGCTAACCGACAAGCCCTTAACCAACAGGTGTAAACTTTACCGTGAAATGCTAACCAACAAGCCCTTAACCAACAGGTGTAGACTTTACCGTGAAATGCTAACCGACAAGCCCTTAACCAACAGGTGTAGACTTTACCGTGAAATGCTAACCAACAAGCCCTTAACCAACAGGTGTAAACCTACCGTGAAATGCTAACCGACAAGCCCTTAACCAACAGGTGTAGACTTTACCGTGAAATGCCTAACCAACAAGCCCTTAACCAACAGGTGTAAACCTTACCGTGAAATGCTAACTGACAAGCCCATAACCAACAGGTGTAAACTTTACTGTGAAATGCTAACCGACAAGCCCTTGACCAACAGGTGTAAACTTTACCGTGAAATGCTAACCAACAAGCCCTTAACCAACAGGTGTAAACTTTACCGTGAAATGCTAACCAACAAGCCCTTAACCAACAGGTGTAGACTTTACCGTGAAATGCTAACCAACAAGCCCTTAACCAACAGTGTAAACCTTACCGTGAAATGCTAACTGACAAGCCCATAACCAACAGGTGTAAACTTTACCGTGAAATGCTAACCGACAGCCTTGACCACAGGTGTAAACTTTACCGTGAAATGCTAACCAACAAGCCCTTAACCAACAGGTGTAAACTTTACCGTGAAATGCTAACCAACAAGCCCTTAACCAACAGGTGTAGACTTTACCGTGAAATGCTAACCGACAAGCCCTTAACCAACAGGTGTAGACTTTACCGTGAAATGCTAACCGACAAGCCCTTAACCAATAGGTGTAAACTTTACCGTGAAATGCTAACCGACAAGCCCTTAACCAACAGGTGTAAACTTTACCGTGAAATGCTAACCAACAAGCCCTTAACCAACAGGTGTAGACTTTACCGTGAAATGCTAACCGACAAGCCCTTAACCAACAGGTGTAAACTTTACCGTGAAATGCTAACCAACAAGCCCTTAACCAACAGGTGTAGACTTTACCGTGAAATGCTAACCGACAAGCCCTTAACCAACAGGTGTAAACTTTACCGTGAAATGCTAACCAACAATCCCTTAACCAACAGGTGTAGACTTTACCGTGAAATGCTAACCGACAAGCCCTTAACCAACAGGTGTAGACTTTACCGTGAAATGCTAACCAACAAGCCCTTAACCAACAGGTGTAAACTTTACCGTGAAATGCTAACCGACAAGCCCTTGACCAACAGGTGTAGACTTTACCGTGAAATGCTTACCAACAAGCCCTTAACCAACAGGTGTAGACTTTACCGTGAAATGCTAACCGACAAGCTCTTAACCAACAGGTGTAGACTTTACCGTGAAATGCTAACCGACAAGCCCTTAACCAACAGGTGTAAACTTTACCGTGAAATGCTAACCAACAAGCCCTTAACCAACAGGTGTAGACTTTACCGTGAAATGCTAACCGACAAGCCCTTAACCACAGGTTGTAAACTTTAACCGTGAAATGCTAACCAACAAGCCCTTAACCAACAGGTGTAGACTTTACCGTGAAATGCTAACCGACAAGCCCTTAACCAACAGGTGTAAACTTTACCGTGAAATGCTAACCAACAATCCCTTAACCAACAGGTGTAGACTTTACCGTGAAATGCTAACCGACAAGCCCTTAACCAACAGGTGTAGACTTTACCGTGAAATGCTAACCAACAAGCCCTTAACCAACAGGTGTAAACTTTACCGTGAAATGCTAACCGACAAGCCCTTGACCAACAGGTGTAAACTTTACCGTGAAATGCTAACCAACAAGCCCTTAACCAACAGGTGTAAACTTTACCGTGAAATGCTAACCAACAAGCCCTTAACCAACAGGTGTAGACTTTACCGTGAAATGCTAACCGACAAGCCCTTAACCAACAGGTGTAGACTTTACCGTGAAATGCTAACCGACAAGCCCTTAACCAACAGTGTAAACTTTACCGTGAAATGCTAACCAACAAGCCCTTAACCAACAGGTGTAAACTTTACCGTGAAATGCTAACCAACAAGCCCTTAAGCAACAGGTGTAGACTTTACCGTGAAATGCTAACCGACAAGCCCTTAACCAACAGGTGTAAACTTTACCGTGAAATGCTAACCGACAAAGCCCTTAACCAACAGGTGTAAACTTTACCGTGAAATGCTAACCGACAAGCCCTTAACCAACAGGTGTAAACTTTACCGTGAAATGCTAACCAACAAGCCCTTAACCAACAGGTAAGACTTTACCGTGAAATGCTAACCGACAAGCCCTTAACCAACAGGTGTAGACTTTACCGTGAAATGCTAACCAACAAGCCCTTAACCAACAGGTGTAAACTTTACCGTGAAATGCTAACCGACAAGCCCTTAACCAACAGGTGTAACTTTACCGTGAAATGCTAACCAACAAGCCCTTAACCAACAGGTGTAAACTTTACCGTGAAATGCTAACCAACAAGCCCTTAACCAACAGGTGTAAACTTTACCGTGAAATGCTAACCGACAAGCCCTTAACCAACAGGTGTAAACTTTACCGTGAAATGCTAACCGACAAGCCCTTAACCAACAGGTGTAGACTTTACCGTGAAATGCTAACCAACAAGCCTCCTTTAACCAACAGGTTGTAGACTTACCGTGAAATGATAACCAACAATCCTTAACCAACAGGTGTAGACCTTACCGTGAAATGCTAACCGACAAGCCCTTAACCAACAGGTGTAGACTGTACCGTGAAATGCTAACCAACAAGCCCTTAACCAACAGGTGTAAACTTTACCGTGAAATGCTAACCGACAAGCCCTGAACCACAGGTGTAAAACTTTACCTGAAATGCTAACCAACAAGCCCTTAACCAACAGGTGTAAACTTACCGTGAAATGCTAACCAACAAGCCCTTAACCAACAGGTGTAGACTTTACCGTGGAAATGCTAACCGAACAAGCCCTTAACCAACAGGTGTAGACTTTACCGTTGAATGCCTAACCGACAAGCCCTTAACCAACAGTGTAAACTTTACCGTGAAATGCTAACCAACAAGCCCTTAACCAACAGGTGTAAACTTTACCGGATGAAATGCTAACCAACAAGCCCTTAAGCAACAGGTGTAGACTTTACCGTGAAATGCTAACCGACAAGCCCTTAACCAACAGGTTGTAAACTTTACCGTGAAATGCTAACCGACAAGCCCTTAACCAACAGGTGTAAACTTTACCGTGAAATGCTAACCGACAAGCCCTTAACCAACAGGTGTAAACTTTACCGTGAAATGCTAACCAACAAGCCCTTAACCAACAGGTAAATACTTTACCGTGAAATGCTAACCGACAAGCCCTTAACCAACAGGTGTAGACTTTTACCGTGAAATGCTAACCAACAAGCCCTTAACCAACAGGTGTAAACTTTACCGTGAAATGCTAACCGACAAGCCCTTAACCAACAGGTGTACACTTTACCGTGAAATGCTAACCGACAAGCCCTTAACCAACAGGTGTAAACTTTACCGTGAAATGCTAACCAACAAGCCCTTAACCAACAGGTGTAGACTTTACCGTGAAATGCTAACCGACAAGCCCTTAACCAACAGGTGTAAACTTTACCGTGAAATGCTAACCAACAAGCCCTTAACCAACAGGTGTAGACTTTACCGTGAAATGCTAACCGACAAGCCCTTAACCAACAGGTGTAAACTTTACCGTGAAATGCTAACCAACAAGCCCTTAACCAACAGGTGTAGACTTTACCGTGAAATGCTAACCGACAAGCCCTTAACCAACAGGTGTAGACTTTACCGTGAAATGCTAACCAACAAGCCCTTAACCAACAGGTGTAAACCTTACCGTGAATGCTAACCGACAAGCCCTTAACCAACAGGTGTAGACTTTACCGTGAAATGCTAACCAACAAGCCCTTAACCAACAGGTGTAAACCTTACCGTGAAATGCTAACTGACAAGCCCATAACCAACAGGTGTAAACTTTACCGTTGAAATGCTAACCGACAAGCCCTTGACCAACAGGTGTAAACGTTACCGTGAAATGCTAACCAACAAGCCCTTAACCAACAGGTGTAAACTTTACCGTGAAATGCTAACCAACAAGCCCTTAACCAACAGGTGTAGACTTTACCGTGAAATGCTAACCGACAAGCCCTTAACCAACAGGTGTAGACTTTACCGTGAAATGCTAACCGACAAGCCCTTAACCAATAGGTGTAAACTTTACCGTGAAATGCTAACCGACAAGCCCTTAACCAACAGGTGTAAACTTTACCGTGAAATGCTAACCAACAAGCCCTTAACCAACAGGTGTAGACTTTACCGTGAAATGCTAACCGACAAGCCCTTAACCAACAGGTGTAGACTTTACCGTGAAATGCTAACCCACAAGCCCTTAACCAACAGGTGTAAACTTTACAGTGAAATGCTAACTAACAAGCCCTTAACCAACAGGTGTAGACTTTACCGTGAAATGCTAACCGACAAGCCCTTAACCAACAGTGTAAACTTTACCGTGAAATGCTAACCAACAAGCCCTTAACCAACAGGTGTAAACTTTACCGTGAAATGCTAACCAACAAGCCCTTAAGCAACAGGTGTAGACTTTACCGTGAAATGCTAACCGACAAGCCCTTAACCAACAGGTTGTAAACTTTACCGTGAAATGCTAACCGACAAGCCCTTAACCAACAGGTGTAAACTTTACCGTGAAATGCTAACCGACAAGCCCTTAACCAACAGGTGTAAACTTTACCGTGAAATGCTAACCAACAAGCCCTTAACCAACAGGTAAATACTTTACCGTGAAATGCTAACCGACAAGCCCTTAACCAACAGGTGTAGACTTTACCGTGAAATGCTAACCAACAAGCCCTTAACCAACAGGTGTAAACTTTACCGTGAAATGCTAACCGACAAGCCCTTAACCAACAGGTGTACACTTTACCGTGAAATGCTAACCGACAAGCCCTTAACCAACAGGTGTAAACTTTACCGTGAAATGCTAACCAACAAGCCCTTAACCAACAGGTGTAGACTTTACCGTGAAATGCTAACCGACAAGCCCTTAACCAACAGGTGTAAACTTTACCGTGAAATGCTAACCAACAAGCCCTTAACCAACAGGTGTAGACTTTACCGTGAAATGCTAACCGACAAGCCCTTAACCAACAGGTGTAGACTTTACCGTGAAATGCTAACCAACAAGCCCTTAACCAACAGGTGTAAACCTTACCGTGAAATGCTAACCAACAAGCCCTTAACCAACAGGTGTAAACCTTACCGTGAAATGCTAACTGACAAGCCCATAACCAACAGGTGTAAACTTTACTGTGAAATGCTAACCGACAAGCCCTTGACCAACAGGTGTAAACTTTACCGTGAAATGCTAACCAACAAGCCCTTAACCAACAGGTGTAAACTTTACCGTGAAATGCTAACCAACAAGCCCTTAACCAACAGGTGTAGACTTTACCGTGAAATGCTAACCAACAAGCCCTTAACCAACAGGTGTAAACCTTACCGTGAAATGCTAACTGACAAGCCCATAACCAACAGGTGTAAACTTTACCGTGAAATGCTAACCGACAAGCCCTTGACCAACAGGTGTAAACTTTACCGTGAAATGCTAACCAACAAGCCCTTAACCAACAGGTGTAAACTTTACCGTGAAATGCTAACCAACAAGCCCTTAACCAACAGGTGTAGACTTTACCGTGAAATGCTAACCGACAAGCCCTTAACCAACAGGTGTAGACTTTACCGTGAAATGCTAACCGACAAGCCCTTAACCAATAGGTGTAAACTTTACCGTGAAATGCTAACCGACAAGCCCTTAACCAACAGGTGTAAACTTTACCGTGAAATGCTAACCAACAAGCCCTTAACCAACAGGTGTAGACTTTACCGTGAAATGCTAACCGACAAGCCCTTAACCAACAGGTGTAGACTTTACCGTGAAATGCTAACCCACAAGCCCTTAACCAACAGGTGTAAACTTTACCGTGAAATGCTAACTAACAAGCCCTTAACCAACAGGTGTAGACTTTACCGTGAAATGCTAACCGACAAGCCCTTAACCAACAGTGTAAACTTTACCGTGAAATGCTAACCAACAAGCCCTTAACCAACAGGTGTAAACTTTACCGTGAAATGCTAACCAACAAGCCCTTAAGCAACAGGTGTAGACTTACCGTGAAATGCTAACCGACAAGCCCTTAACCAACAGGTGTAAATTTTACCGTGAAATGCTAACCGACAAGCCCTTAACCAACAGGTGTAAACTTTACCGTGAAATGCTAACCGACAAGCCCTTAACCAACAGGTGTAAACTTTACCGTGAAATGCTAACCGACAAGCCCTTAACCAACAGGTAAATACTTTACCGTGAAATGCTAACCGACAAGCCCTTAACCAACAGGTGTAGACTTTACCGTGAAATGCTAACCGACAAGCCCTTAACCAACAGGTGTAGACTTTACCGTGAAATGCTAACCAACAAGCCCTTAACCAACAGGTGTAAACCTTACCGTGAAATGCTAACCGACAAGCCCTTAACTAACAGGTGTAGACTTTACCGTGAAATGCTAACCAACAAGCCCTTAACCAACAGGTGTAAACCTTACCGTGAAATGCTAACTGACAAGCCCATAACCAACAGGTGTAAACTTTACCGTGAAATGCTAACCGACAAGCCCTTGACCAACAGGTGTAAACTTTACCGTGAAATGCTAACCAACAAGCCCTTAACCAACAGGTGTAAACTTTACCGTGAAATGCTAACCAACAAACCCTTAACCAACAGGTGTAGACTTTACCGTGAAATGCTAACCGACAAGCCCTTAACCAACAGGTGTAGACTTTACCGTGAAATGCTAACCGACAAGCCCTTAACCAATAGGTGTAAACTTTACCGTGAAATGCTAACCGACAAGCCCTTAACCAACAGGTGTAAACTTTACCGTGAAATGCTAACCAACAAGCCCTTAACCAACAGGTGTAGACTTTACCGTGAAATGCTAACCGACAAGCCCTTAACCAACAGGTGTAGACTTTACCGTGAAATGCTAACCCACAAGCCCTTAACCAACAGGTGTAAACTTTACCGTGAAATGCTAACTAACAAGCCCTTAACCAACAGGTGTAGACTTTACCGTGAAATGCTAACCGACAAGCCCTTAACCAACAGTGTAAACTTTACCGTGAAATGCTAACCAACAAGCCCTTAACCAACAGGTGTAAACTTTACTGTGAAATGCTAACCAACAAGCCCTTAAGCAACAGGTGTAGACTTTACCGTGAAATGCTAACCGACAAGCCCTTAACCAACAGGTGTAAACTTTACCGTGAAATGCTAACCGACAAGCCCTTAACCAACAGGTGTAAACTTTACCGTGAAATGCTAACCGACAAGCCCTTAACCAACAGGTGTAAACTTTACCGTGAAATGCTAACCAACAAGCCCTTAACCAACAGGTAAATACTTTACCGTGAAATGCTAACCGACAAGCCCTTAACCAACAGGTGTAGACTTTACCGTGAAATGCTAACCAACAAGCCCTTAACCAACAGGTGTAAACTTTACCGTGAAATGCTAACCGACAAGCCCTTAACCAACAGGTGTACACTTTACCGTGAAATGCTAACTGACAAGCCCTTAACCAACAGGTGTAGACTTTACCGTGAAATGATAACCAACAAGCCCTTAACCAACAGGTGTAAACCTTACCGTGAAATGCTAACCGACAAGCCCTTAATCAACAGGTGTAAACTTTACCGTGAAATGCTAACCGACAAGCCCTTAACCAACAGGTGTAGACTTTACCGTGAAATGCTAACCGACAAGCCCTTAACCAACAGGTGTAAACTTTACCGTGAAATGCTAACTGACAAGCCCTTAACCAACAGGTGTAAACTTTACCGTGAAATGCTAACCGACAAGCCCTTAACCAACAGTGTAGACTTTACCGTGAAATGCTAACCGACAAGCCCTTAACCAACAGGTGTAAACTTTACCGTGAAATGCTAACCGACAAGCCCTTAACCAACAGGTGTAAACTTTACCGTGAAATGCTAACCGACAAGCCCTTAACCAACAGGTGTAAACTTTACCGTGAAATGCTAACCAACAAGCCCTTAACCAACAGGTAAATACTTTACCGTGAAATGCTAACCGACAAGCCCTTAACCAACAGGTGTAGACTTTACCGTGAAATGCTAACCAACAAGCCCTTAACCAACAGGTGTAAACTTTACCGTGAAATGCTAACCGACAAGCCCTTAACCAACAGGTGTACACTTTACCGTGAAATGCTAACCGACAAGCCCTTAACCAACAGGTGTAGACTTTACCGTGAAATGATAACCAACAAGCCCTTAACCAACAGGTGTAAACCTTACCGTGAAATGCTAACCGACAAGCCCTTAATCAACAGGTGTAAACTTTACCGTGAAATGCTAACCGACAAGCCCTTAACCAACAGGTGTAGACTTTACCGTGAAATGCTAACCGACAAGCCCTTAACCAACAGCTGTAGACTTTACCGTGAAATGCTAACCGACAAGCCCTTAACCAACAGGTGTAAACTTTACCGTGAAATGCTAACCGACAAGCCCTTAACCAACAGGTGTAAACTTTACCGTGAAATGCTAACCGACAAGCCCTTAACCAACAGTGTAGACTTTACCGTGAAATGCTAACCGACAAGCCCTTAACCAACAGGTGTAAACTTTACCGTGAAATGCTAACCAACAAGCCCTTAACCAACAGGTGTAAACTTTACCGTGAAATGCTAACCAACAAGCCCTTAACCAACAGGTGTAGACTTTACCGTGAAATGCTAACCGACAAGCCCTTAACCAACAGGTGTAGACTTTACTGTGAAATGCTAACCGACAAGCCCTTAACCAACAGGTGTAGACTTTACCGTGAAATGATAACCAACAAGCCCTTAACCAACAGGTGTAAACCTTACCGTGAAATGCTAACCGACAAGCCCTTTACCAACAGGTGTAAACTTTACCGTGAAATGCTAACCAACAAGCCCTTAACCAACAGGTGTAGACTTTACCGTGAAATGCTAACCGACAAGCCCTTAACCAACAGGTGTAAACTTTACCGTGAAATGCTAACCGACAAGCCCTTAACCAACAGGTGTAAACTTTACCGTGAAATGCTAACCGACAAGCCCTTAACCAACAGGTGTAAACCTTACCGTGAAATGCTAACCGACAAGCCCTTAACCAACAGGTGTAAACTTTACCGTGAAATGCTAACCGACAAGCCCTTAACCAACAGGTGTAAACTTTACCGTGAAATGCTAACCGACAAGCCCTTAACCAACAGGTGTAAACTTTACCGTGAAATGCTAACCGACAAGCCCTTAACCAACAGGTGTAAACTTTACCGTGAAATGCTAACCGACAAGCCCTTAACCAACAGGTGTAAACTTTACAGTGAAATGCTAACCAACAAGCCCTTAACCAACAGGTGTAAACTTTGCCGTGAAATGCTAACCAACAAGCCCTTAACCAACAGGTGTAAACTTGACCGTGAAATGCTAACCAACAAGCCCTTAACCAACAGTGCAGTTCAAGTTAAAATATTTACCAAGTACACTAAAATAAAAAGTAACACAATAAGAATAACGAGGCTATATACAGGGGGTACCGGTACAGAGTCAGTGTGGAGGCTATATACAGGTGGTACCGGTACAGAGTCAGTGTGGAGGCTATATACAGGTGGTACCGGTACAGAGTCAGTGTGGAGGCTATATACAGGGGGCACCGGTACAGAGTCAGTGTGGAGGTTATATACAGGGGGCACCGGTACAGAGTCAGTGTGGAGGCTATATACAGGGGGCACCGGTACAGAGTCAGTGTGGAGGTTATATACAGGGGGCACCGGTACAGAGTCAATGTGGAGGCTATATACAGGGGGCACCGGTACAGAGTCAGTGTGGAGGCTATATACAGGGGGCACCGGTACAGAGTCAATGTGGAGGCTATATACAGGGGGTACCGGTACAGAGTCAGTGTGTAGACTATATACAGGGGGCACCGGTACAGAGTCAGTGTGGAGGCTATATACAGGGGGTACCGGTACAGAGTCAGTGTGGAGGCTATATACAGGGGGTACCGGTACAGAGTCAGTGTGGAGGCTATATACAGGGGGTACCGGTACAGAGTCAATGTGGAGGCTATATACAGGGGGTACCGGTACAGAGTCAGTGTGGAGGTTATATACAGGGGACACCGGTACCGAGTCAATGTGGGGGCTATATACAGGGGACACCGGTACCGAGTCAGTGTGGAGGTTATATACAGGGGGCACCGGTACCGAGTCAATGTGGGGGCTATATACAGGGGACACCGGTACCGAGTCAGTGTGGAGGCTATATACAGGGGACACCGGTACCGAGTCAGTGTGGAGGCTATATACAGGGGGTACCGGTACCGAGTCAGTGTGGAGGCTATATACAGGGGACACCGGTACCGAGTCAGTGTGGAGGCTATATACAGGGGACACCGGTACCGAGTCAGTGTGGAGGCTATATACAGGGGACACCGGTACCGAGCCAGTGTGGAGGCTATATACAGGGGACACCGGTACCAAGCCAGTGTGGAGACTATATACAGGGGACACCGGTACCGAGTCAGTGTGGAGGCTATATACAGGGGGCACCAGTACAGAGTCAGTGTGGAGACTATATACAGGGGGCACCGGTACAGAGTCAGTGTGGAGACTATATACAGGGGGCACCAGTACAGAGTCAGTGTGGAGACTATATACAGGGGGCACCGGTACAGAGTCAGTGTGGAGACTATATACAGGGGGCACCGGTACCGAGCCAGTGTGGAGGCTATATACAGGGGTGTACTTGTACTGAGTCAGTGTGGAGGCTATATACAGGGGGTACCGGTACAGAGTCAATGTGGAGGTTATATACAGGGGGCACCGGTACCGAGTCAGTGTGGAGGCTATATACAGGGGGTACCGGTACAGAGTCAATGTGGAGGTTATATACAGGGGGCACTGGTACCGAGTCAGTGTGGAGGGTATATACAGGGGGCACCGGTACCGAGTCTGTGTGGAGGTTATATACAGGGGGCACCGGTACAGAGTCAGTGTGGAGGCTATATACAGGGGACACCGGTACAGAGTCAGTGTGGAGACTATATACAGGGGGCACCGGTACAGAGTCAGTGTGGAGACTATATACAGGGGGCACCGGTACAGAGTCAGTGTGGAGACTATATACAGGGGGCACCGGTACAGAGTCAGTGTGGAGGCTATATACAGGGGGCACCGGAACCGAGTCAGTGTGGAGACTATATACAGGGGGCACCGGTACCGAGTCAGTGTGGAGGAGTACAGGCTAGTTGAGGTAATCTGTACCTCAAGGGTGGGGGCGAAGTGACTATGCATTATTATTATTAACAATAATAACAATAATAACAATAATAATACAAATAATAATAACAATTATAACAGCAATAATAACAATAATAACAATTGTAAAAATTATTATAATAATAATAATAACAATAACATAATAATAATCATAATGACACAACAATAATAACAACAACAACAATAATAATAATAATAACATAATAATAATCATAATAACACAACAATTATAATGACAATAATAATAATAACATAATAATAATCATAATAACAATACAATAATAATAACAACAATTATAATAATGACAATAATAATAATAACAATAACAACACTAACATAATAATAATAATAATAAATGCCATTAAGCAGAAGCTTTTATCCAAAGCAACTTACAGTCAAGTCAAGCATGCATACATTTCTCACACTACAGAAGTAACCCTATTGCACCATGTCTTTCAGTCACCTCTTCTGCCTTTATGACCCCTCTCCTCCCACACAGCTAAATCACATGGTCAAGTTCAATGTCACCCTGGATCCTATTAACCACACTGTCACCTGGCTATGCTTTAGTCACATGACCTAAGAATGTACACACACTCACACAGACATGTGCGCAACAACAAACATGCATACACTCACAGACGACATACACACACACTAACACAGTTCCCACGGCTTCCTCTCTGTTGATAGGTGCACTGTGCATTTCTGTGATAGACTTGAGAGAGTAAGTGAGTTATTAGGAGAATACAGGTCTGTGTGTGTGTGTGTGTGTGTGTGTGTGTGTGTGTGTGTGTGTGTGTGTGTGTGTGTGTGTGTGTGTGTGTGTGTGTGTGTGTGTGTGTGTGTGTGTGTGTGTGTGTGTGTGTGTGTGTGTGTGTGTGAGAGAGAGAGAGCGAAAGAGAGAGAGAGAGAGAGAGAGAGTGTGTGTGAGCCATTGTGTGTGTGAGCCATTGTGTGTGTGTGTGTGTGTGTGTGTGTGTGTGTGCGTGTGTATAGATGTGGTTAAGAGGAGCTGACAGCTCATCACACAGCAGGATGGGTGCATGGGGGTGACTCCTCCCACTGACCAGCCCCAGGGAGTCCTGGTCTATTGTGTAGCTGCACCACAAGGCACATTCCTGGCCGGCATCACACGCCGTACACTACACTACACACCATGACCCCCGCCCCGCCGGTCTTAGGCATTACATGCCTAGCATCCAATAACTAACGCCTCCTACATCACACACCTACACCGGGACCAGCCCCCCCCGTCAAACTCAACAACAAGACTGGTTTCTGCTGTGCCGTTACATTTGAATCGTTTCAGGACTAATAACGCACCACCGTCAACACACAACAGAGCGTCACATGGGACCTCTTCATCAGCACAAAAACTGTGTAGCAGTAACCAACACTTCCATCAATCCCTACTTAGAACCACCCCACCATCTAACCTCCTGAAACTAACCATTCACCATCTAACATGATAACCTCCTGAAACTAACCACCATCTAACATGATAACCTCCTGAAACTAACCACCATCTAACATGATAACCTCCTGAAACTAACCACCATCTAACATGATAACCTCCTGAAACAAACAACCCTCTAACATGATAACCTCCTGAAAGTAACCACCCCAACATCTAACATGATAACCTCCTGAAACTAACCACCCCACCATCTAACATGATAACCTCCTGAAACTAACCACCATCTAACATGATAACCTCCTGAAACTAACCACCCCACCATCTAACATGATAACGTCCTGAAACTAACCACCATCTAACATGATAACGTCCTGAAACTAACCACCCCACCATCTAACATGATAACCTCCTGAAACTAACCACCATCTAACATGATAACCTCCTGAAATGAACCACCATCTAACATGATAACCTCCTGAAACTAACCACCATCTAACATGATAACCTCCTGGAACTAACCACCATCTAACATGATAACCTCCTGAAACTAACCACCATCTAACATGATAACCTCCTGAAACAAACCACCATCTAACATGATAACCTCCTGGAAGTAACCACCCCAACATCTAACATGATAACCTCCTGAAACTAACCACCATCTAACATGATAACGTCCTGAAACTAACCACCCCACCATCTAACATGATAACCTCCTGAAACTAACCACCATCTAACATGATAACCTCCTGAAATGAACCACCATCTAACATGATAACCTCCTGAAACTAACCACCATCTAATATGATAACGTCCTGAAACTAACCACCCCACCATCTAACATGATAACCTCCTGAAACTAACAAGCATCTAACATGATAACCTCCTGAAACTAACCACCACCTACGATAACCTCCTGAAACTAACCACCATCTAACATGATAACCTCCTGAAACAAACCACCATCTAACATGATAACCTCCTGAAACTAACCACCATCTAACATGATAACCTCCTGAAACTAACCACCATCTACGATAACCTCCTGAAACAAACCACCATCTAACATGATAACCTCCTGAAACTAACCACCATCTAACATGATAACCTCCTGAAACAAACCACCATCTAACATGATAACCTCCTGAAACTAACCACCATCTAACATGATAACCTCCTGAAACTAACCACCATCTACGATAACCTCCTGAAACCCAGCAGATCATCTTTCTTCTCAGCATCCCCATACACTCTCCGTCTCTGCCGTGACTAGCTCCACCCCTTCATTCCATTTCCTTACAATGATATACAATTTCCCATTCTAAAAACCTGCCCACACAGCAGCAGAGTATTTTGCAGTAAAACCATACAGATTGTTTCCCGTCATTTATCAACTAATAGCTTCATACTGTGTGGCCTAGTGGCCTTTGAGACGTGTATTGTGTATGGGCTACACACGCTATATTCCTCTGATGCCTTTATGATGCTTCTTCTTCTTTCTTATTGTAATGTTCCAAATGGTTGTGGCAGTTTCACCAACTCCAGAGTCCAGCTTTAATGTCCTTTCTTGGTCTTTGTTCTTTGTCTTTGTTTGCCCCCCCCCCCCCCCACATTCCCCTGATCCATCATGCTCTGTGCCTCTCCGCCCCGGCAGGGACCAGGGTATGGACACCAGATGCCCCCTGGACAGAATCTTCATGTTCAAGCACTCCAAGCACCAACATGGCTCCGGTCTCTCAACCACTTAACCTTCCAAGTAGTCAGCTTAGTAGTTAGCATAGTAGTCAACACAGTAGTCAACATGGTAGTCAACATAGTAGTCAGCATAGTAGTCAACATGGTAGTCAACATAGTAGTCAGCATAGTAGTCAACATAGTAGACAGTATAGTAGTCAACATAGTAGTCAACATGGTAGTCAACATAGTAGTCAACATAGTAGTCAGCATAGTAGTCAACATGGTAGTCAACATAGTAGTCAACATAATAGACAACATAGTAGTCAGCATAGTAGTCAACATAGTCGACAGTATAGTAGTCAACATAGTAGTCAACATAGTAGACAGTATAGTAGTCAGCATAGTAGTCAGCATGGTAGTCAACATAGTAGACAGTATAGTAGTCGACATAGTAGTCAACATAGTAGTCAACATAGTAGTCAGCATAGTAGTCAACATAGTAGACAGTATAGTAGTCAGCATAGTAGTCAACATAGTAGTCAACATAGTAGACAGTATAGTAGTCAACATAGTAGTCAACATAGTAGACAGTATAGTAGTCAACATAGTAGTCAACATAGTAGTCAACATAGGAGTCAACATAGTAGACAGTATAGTAGTCAACATAGTAGTCAACATAGTAGACAGTATAGTAGTCAACATAGTAGACAGTATAGTAGTCAACATAGTAGTCAACATAATAGTCAACATAGTAGTCAACATAGTAGTCAACATAGTAGTCCACATAGTAGTCAACATAGTAGTCAGTGTAGTCATCAACATATTAGTCAGTATAGTAGTCAACATAGTAGTCAGTATAGTAGTCAACATAGTAGTCAACATAGTAGACAGTATAGTAGTCAACATAGTAGTCAACATAGTAGACAGTATAGTAGTCAACATAGTAGACAACATAGTAGTCAACATAGTAGTCAGTGTAGTCATCAACATAGTAGTCAGTATAGTAGTCAACATAGTAGTCAGTATAGTAGTCAACATAGTAGTCAACATAGTAGACAGTATAGTAGTCAACATAGTAGTCAACATAGTAGACAGTATAGTAGTCAACATAGTAGTCAGTATAGTAGTCAACATAGTAGTCAACATAGTAGACAGTGTAGTCATCAACATAGTAGTCAACATAGTAGACAGTGTAGTCATCAACATAGTAGTCAACATAGTAGTCAACATAGTAGTCAACATAGTAGTCAGTATAGTAGACAGTATAGTAGTCAACATAGTAGTCAACATAGTAGTCAACATAGTAGTCAACATAGTAGTCAGCATAGTAGTCAACATAGTAGTCAGTATAGTAGTCAACATAGTAGTCAACATAGTAGACAGTATAGTAGTCAACATAGTAGTCAACATAGTAGACAGTATAGTAGTCAACATAGTAGTCAGCATAGTAGTCAACATAGTAGTCAACATAGTAGTCAACATAGTAGACAGTATAGTAGTCAACATAGTAGACAGTATAGTAGTCAACATAGTAGACAGTATAGTAGTCAACATAGTAGTCAACATAGTAGACAGTATAGTAGTCAACATAGTAGACAGTATAGTAGTCAACATAGTAGTCAACATAGTAGACAGTATAGTAGTCAACATAGTAGTCAACATAGTAGACAGTATAGTAGTCAACATAGTAGACAGTATAGTAGTCAACATAGTAGTCAACATAGTAGACAGTATAGTAGTCAACATAGTAGACAGTATAGTAGTCAACATAGTAGTCAGCATAGTAGTCAACATAGTAGTCAACATAGTAGTCAACATAGTAGACAGTATAGTAGTCAACATAGTAGACAGTATAGTAGTCAACATAGTAGACAGTATAGTAGTCAACATAGTAGTCAACATAGTAGACAGTATAGTAGTCAACATAGTAGTCAACATAGTAGACAGTATAGTAGTCAACATAGTAGTCAACATAGTAGACAGTATAGTAGTCAACATAGTAGTCAGCATAGTAGTCAACATAGTAGTCAACATAGTAGTCAACATAGTAGACAGTATAGTAGTCAACATAGTAGACAGTATAGTAGTCAAACAACATAGTAGACAGTATAGTAGTCAACATAGTAGTCAACATAGTAGACAGTATAGTAGTCAACATAGTAGTCAACATAGTAGACAGTATAGTAGTCAACATAGTAGTCAACATAGTAGACAGTATAGTAGTCAACATAGTAGTCAACATAGTAGACAGTATAGTAGTCAACATAGTAGACAGTATAGTAGTCAACATAGTAGTCAACATAGTAGACAGTATAGTAGTCAACATAGTAGTCAACATAGTAGACAGTATAGTAGTCAACATAGTAGTCAACATAGTAGACAGTATAGTAGTCAACATAGTAGTCAACATAGTAGACAGTATAGTAGTCAACATAGTAGTCAACATAGTAGACAGTATAGTAGTCAACATAGTAGTCAGCATAGTAGTCAACATAGTAGTCAACATAGTAGTCAGCATAGTAGTCAACATAGTAGTCAACATATTAGTCAACATAGTAGTCAGCATAGTAGTCAACATAGTAGACAGTATAGTAGTCAGCATAGTAGTCAACATAGTAGTCAACATAGTAGACAGTATAGTAGTCAACATAGTAGTCAACATAGTAGACAGTATAGTAGTCAACATAGTAGTCAACATAGTAGTCAACATAGGAGTCAACATAGTAGACAGTATAGTAGTCACCTTAGTAGTCAACATAGTAGACAGTATAGTAGTCAACATAGTAGACAGTATAGTAGTCAACATAGTAGTCAACATAATAGTCAACATAGTAGACAGTATAGTAGTCAGCATAGTAGTCAACATAGTAGTCAACATAGTAGACAGTATAGTAGTCAACATAGTAGTCAACATAGTAGTCAGTGTAGTCATCAACATATTAGTCAGTATAGTAGTCAACATAGTAGTCAGTATAGTAGTCAACATAGTAGTCAACATAGTAGACAGTATAGTAGTCAACATAGTAGTCAACATAGTAGACAGTATAGTAGTCAACAAAGTAGACAACATAGTAGTCAACATAGTAGTCAGTGTAGTCATCAACATAGTAGTCAGTATAGTAGTCAACATAGTAGTCAGTATAGTAGTCAACATAGTAGTCAACATAGTAGACAGTATAGTAGTCAACATAGTAGTCAACATAGTAGACAGTATAGTAGTCAACATAGTAGTCAGTATAGTAGTCAACATAGTAGTCAACATAGTAGACAGTGTAGTCATCAACATAGTAGTCAACATAGTAGACAGTGTAGTCATCAACATAGTAGTCAACATAGTAGTCAACATAGTAGTCAACATAGTAGTCAACATAGTAGTCAGTATAGTAGACAGTATAGTAGTCAACATAGTAGTCAACATAGTAGTCAACATAGTAGTCAGCATAGTAGTCAACATAGTAGTCAGTATAGTAGTCAACATAGTAGTCAACATAGTAGACAGTATAGTAGTCAACATAGTAGTCAACATAGTAGACAGTATAGTAGTCAACATAGTAGTCAGCATAGTAGTCAACATAGTAGTCAACATAGTAGACAGTATAGTAGTCAACATAGTAGACAGTATAGTAGTCAACATAGTAGTCAACATAGTAGACAGTATAGTAGTCAACATAGTAGTCAACATAGTAGACAGTATAGTAGTCAACATAGTAGTCAACATAGTAGACAGTATAGTAGTCAACATAGTAGTTAACATAGTAGACAGTATAGTAGTCAACATAGTAGTCAACATAGTAGACAGTATAGTAGTCAACATAGTAGTCAACATAGTAGACAGTATAGTAGTCAACATAGTAGACAGTATAGTAGTCAACATAGTAGTCAGCATAGTAGTCAACATAGTAGTCAACATAGTAGTCAACATAGTAGACAGTATAGTAGTCAACATAGTAGACAGTATAGTAGTCAACATAGTAGTCAACATAGTAGACAGTATAGTAGTCAACATAGTAGTCAACATAGTAGACAGTATAGTAGTCAACATAGTAGTCAAATAGTAGACAGTATAGTAGTCAACATAGTAGTCAACATAGTAGACAGTATAGTAGTCAACATAGTAGACAGTATAGTAGTCAACATAGTAGTCAACATAGTAGACGGTTATAGTAGTCAACATAGTAGTCAACATAGTAGACAGTATAGTAGTCAACATAGTAGTCAACATAGTAGACAGTATAGTAGTCAACATAGTAGTCAGCATAGTAGTCAACATAGTAGTCAACATAGTAGACAGTATAGTAGTCAACATAGTAGACAGTATAGTAGTCAACATAGTAGTCAACATAGTAGACAGTATAGTAGTCAACATAGTAGACAGTATAGTAGTCAACATAGTAGTCAACATAGTAGACAGTATAGTAGTCAACATAGTAGTCAACATAGTAGACAGTATAGTAGTCAACATAGTAGTCAGCATAGTAGTCAACATAGTAGTCAACATAGTAGTCAACATAGTAGACAGTATAGTAGTCAACATAGTAGACAGTATAGTAGACAGTATAGTAGTCAACATAGTAGACAGTATAGTAGACAGTATAGTAGTCAACATAGTAGTCAGTATAGTAGTCAACATAGTAGTCAGTGTAGTCATCAACATAGTCATAGAAAAGCAGAGTGAGACACCGCACTCAATGCTTTACGTCCCAGAGAATGGACATGGTAACCATTTCCGAAATGGTACTGTATAATCACTGGGAACGTCTAGAGGTAATAAGCCCATGGATAATGATTTCATCATGTGGTAGCATAGCCTACCCAGGGGCACAGTAAACTACAGTCCATGCTGACAATTGTCAGTGTTGAGTGTTTCCTGTGCAGACAAAAAAATCGAAACTACTGAGATTGCAAACGTGTATGGTGAGTCTAGTACAAAACAGCTCATCATAGACGGGCCCAAAAAAAACCTGACAGAGAATTACATGGATGGCAGCATGTCATTTAACAAGACTCTGAGTAAACACTTTCACATTGCAACTCTCTAATCTAAACCTAGAACAGAAATTATCTTCCACTTTCCAACTGTCCACCTGAGATGAATGCGATTCCACATTCCCTTCCTGCGGGGTCAGGGGTCATCTTGTACACTGCTTGTGTCTCCTGTGTGTGGAGTGATTTTAACCCTCTCACTCCTCCACCTCCACCCCAGAGTACAGTCACGAGAGTTGCTACCCCCGGTGAAATGTGGGGCGCTAGGCAACACGAGGCCTGAGAGCAGATAGAAGGGCCTGAGGCTATAGAACCTGTTCAACTAAACCACTGAGATAAATATAGAATATAGAAACTGAGTTCAGCGTCCTGAGCCTAGCTCGCCAAGGGAGAGGAGGAGGGGTTGGAAAAACACTGATTACACAAATATTGTGACAGATACGTAAATACACAAACGAACCCTCATATTTCTTGCTCGTTATATCAGTGTCACTTTGTGTGAATATTTAGTCATTGGTATTTATTCACCTTTTGAAATTGTAACTTCCTTTTGCATCATCAGAGAATATTATGAAGGTTCACGCCAGTATGGCATGTCTGACTAGATGGAAAGTACAAGAGGGAGTGTCACAGTGGGAGTTTTCAGAGGACATTAGACAGATAGAGAGTGTAAGAGTGAGTGAATGAAAGATAGACAGACAGAGACACAGAGAGGAGGGACAAGTAGAAACACAGGTGGGGCAGGTGGGGTATTTTTTTATTTTAAATGTAACCTTTATTTAAGAATAAATTATTATTTACAATGACGGCCTACCCCGGCCAAACCTGGACGATGCTGGGCCAATTGTGTGCCACCCTATGGGACTCCCAATCATGGCCAGATGTGATACAGCCTGGAATCGAACCGGGAACTGTAGTGACGCCTCTTGTGTGTGTGTGTGTGGGGGGGGGGGGGGGGGTTAGGGATGAAGGGAGTCACTTGCATTAGTGGAATTCGCCCTTAGCGATAGTCAAGTGACTCCAAAATGGAGATTGGCAAGTCATGCTTTACTAACCACATTGACATTGTTTGGCCCTGTCCGGGGGTGTCCTCGGATGGGGCCACAGTGTCTCCTGACCCCTACTGTCTCAGCCTCCAGTATTTATGCTGCAGTAGTTTATGTGTCGGGGGGCTAGGGTCAGTCTGTTATATCTGGAGTACTTCTCCTGTCCTATTCAGTGTCCTGTGTGAATTTAAGTGTGCTCTCTCTAATTCTCTCTTTCCTTCTCTCGGAGGACCTGGGACCAGCCCTAGGACCATGCCTCAGGACTACCTGACATGATGACTCCTTGCTGTCCCCAGTCCACCTGGCCGTGCTGCTGCTCCAGTTTCAACTGTTCTGCCTTATTATTATTGGACCATGCTGGTCATTTATGAATATTTGAACCTTTTTGCCATGTTCTGTTATAATCTCCACCCGGCACAGACAGAAGAGGACTGGCCACCCCACATAGCCTGGTTCCTCTCTAGGTTTCTTCCTAGGTTTTGGCCTTTCTAGGGAGTTTTTCCTAGCCACCGTGCTTCTACACCTGCATTGCTTGCTGTTTGGGGTTTTAGGCTGGGTTTCTGTACAACACTTTCAGATATCAGCTGATGTACGAAGGGCTATATAAATACATTTGATTTGATTTGACTACATTGACCAGGAGTGACAGGGGAGGAAGGGGGGACAATCCTACAGGCAGGTCCAAATAGGAGAGTAGAAAGGGGAGGTGTTCCATGGAATAGCAGAGCTCCTCACATAGCCAACTGTAGAGAGAAAGTATGGTGACCAACAACAATGACCCATGCAGTGACCAACTACAATGCCTAACAGCAGTGACTAAACAGCAGTGACCAGCAACAATGACCCATGCAGTGACTAACAGCAGTGACCAGCAACAATGACCCAAGCAGTGACCAACGAGTTCTGAAAGTGTCTCACACACATAACATGTACACACACACACAAACACACACACACACACACACAAACACACACACACACACACACACAGAAGACGACTCTGTGCCAAACCCTCACCTTCCCGGCAGTTAAAGTCAGTGGGCCTGGCCAGGCAGCGGGGTCGGGATGTGGCCAAACAACACTGTGCTCTGCCTGGGCTAAAGATAGCCCCTGTGGTTGTGGGGGCTCATCTGACAGTTACAGAGGAACATCTCCATGTGGGCTCTCTCTCTCAGTTCACTTTTCACTGCTCAATGGTGATCTCCCAAGTGATCTTTGTCCATTTTTGTCTTGACTCTTGTTAATCCAACATAGACATATTTATTTTCACACTAAACAGTAAATAAACCTTTTCAATAACAATAACTCTCATTGACAAATCTGAGGTAACCAAAGAGATTTGCAATGGGGTAATACTCACTGCCTCTGATTACTCTCTGTGTTGTATGTACTACTGTGTGTGTCTATGTGTCACCTGGGCTGTTGGGGTTAATCTGAGTCCATGCTGCTTCCTTCACACTGAGAACGTGTCTCAGACCACAGAGACTCGCTGAGGTGGTCATGTGCTTTTCTCTAACACACACACACACACGTACAGAGAACACACACCAACTCTATTTTATCACGGAAGGCATAAGTCAAAGAGGTGCCATACTGCTTACAGTGTATGAATAGTAGTTTGGTCTTCAGACAGCTTTTCTGGCTTTTAGATGTTTTTCATTTGGAGCTGCATTTTATTCCCAGCCACTCAGCCAGCCAACCAGATACCCAGCCACCCAGCCAGCCAACCAGATACCCAGCCACCCAGCCAGCCAACCAGATACCCAGCCACCCACCCAGCCACCCACCCAGCCAGCCAACCAACCAGATACCCACCCAGCCAGCCAACCAGATACCCAGCCAGCCAACCAGATACCCAGCCACTCAGCCACCCACCCAGCCAGCCAACCAGATACCCAGCCAGCCAGCCAGCCAGCCAACCAGCCAGCCAACCAGATACCCAGCCACTCAGCCACCCACCCAGCCAGCCACCCAGATACCCAGCCACCCAGCCAGCCAACCAGATACCCAGCCAGCCAACCAGATACCCAGCCAGCCAACCAGATACCCAGCCACCCAGCCACCCACCCAGCCAGCCAACCAGATACCCAGCCACCCAGCCACCCACCCAGCCAGCCAACCAGATACCCAGCCAGCCAGCCACCCACTCAGCCAGCCAACCAGATACCCAGCCAGACAGACACCCAGCCAACCAGATACCCAGCCACTCAGCCAGCCACTCAGCCAGCCAACCAGACACCCACCCAGCCAGATACCCAGCCACTCAGCCACCCACCCAGCCAGCCAACCAGATACCCAGCCAGACAGACACCCAGCCAACCAGATACCCAGCCACTCAGCCACCCACCCAGCCAGCCAACCAGATACCCACCCAGCCAGCCAACCAGATACCCAGATACCCAGCCAGCCAACCAGATACCCAGCCAGACAGACACCCACCCAGCCAGCCAACCAGATACCCAGCCACTCAGCCACCCACCCAGCCAGCCAACCAGATACCCAGCCAGACAGACACCCACCCAGCCAGCCAACCAGATACCCAGCCAGACAGACACCCAGCCAACCAGATACCCAGCCAGCCAACCAGATACCCAGCCAGACAGACACCCAGATACCCAGCCACTCAGCCACCCACCCAGCCAGCCAACCAGATACCCAGCCAGACAGACACCCAGCCAACCAGATACCCAGCCACTCAGCCACCCACCCAGCCAGCCAACCAGATACCCACCCAGCCAGCCAACCAGATACCCAGATACCCAGCCAGCCAACCAGATACCCAGCCAGACAGACACCCACCCAGCCAGCCAACCAGATACCCAGCCACTCAGCCACCCACCCAGCCAGCCAACCAGATACCCAGCCAGACAGACACCCACCCAGCCAGCCAACCAGATACCCAGCCACTCAGCCACCCACCCAGCCAGCCAACCAGATACCCAGCCAACCAGATACCCACCCACCCAGCCAGCCAACCAGATACCCAGCCACTCAGCCAGCCAACCAGATACCCAGCCAACCAGATACCCAGCCACTCAGCCAGCCAACCAGATACCCAGCCACCCAGATACCCAGCCACCCAGATACCCAGCCACTCAGCCAGCCACTCAGCCAGCCAACCAGATACCCAGCCACCCAGATACCCAGCCACCCAGCCACCCACCCAGCCAGCCAACCAGATACCCAGCCACTCAGCCAGCCAACCAGATACCCAGCCACTCAGCCAGCCAACCAGATACCCAGCCACCCAGATACCCAGCCACCCAGATACCCAGCCACTCAGCCAGCCACTCAGCCAGCCAACCAGATACCCAGCCACCCAGATACCCAGCCACCCAGATACCCAGCCACTCAGCCAGCCACTCAGCCAGCCAACCAGATACCCAGCCAACCAGATACCCAGCCAACCAGATACCCAGCCAACCAGATACCCAGCCACTCAGCCAGCCAACCAGATACCCAGCCAGCCAACCAGATACCCAGCCAACCAGATACCCACCCAGCCAGCCAACCAGATACCCAGCCAACCAGATACCCAGCCAACCAGATACCCACCCAGCCAGCCAACCAGATACCCAGCCAGCCAGCCAACCAGATACCCAGCCAGCCAACCAGATACCCAGCCAACCAGATACCCAGCCAACCAGATACCCAGCCAACCAGATACCCAGCCACTCAGCCAGCCAACCAGATACCCAGCCACTCAGCCAGCCAACCAGATACCCAGCCAACCAGCCAGCCAACCAGATACCCAGCCATCCAGATACCCAGCCAACCAGCCAGCCACCCAGCCAGCCAACCAGATACCCAGCCAACCAGATACCCAGCCAACCAGATACCCAGCCAACCAGATACCCAGCCAACCAGATACCCAGCCAACCAGATACCCAGTCAACCAGATACCCAGCCAGACAGATACCCAGCCAGACAGACACCCAGCCAACCAGATACCCAGCCAACCAGATACCCAGCCATCCAGATACCCAGCCAACCAGATACCCAGCCAACCAGATACCCAGCCAGACAGATACCCAGCCAGACAGACACCCAGCCAACCAGATACCCAGCCAACCAGATACCCAGCCAACCAGATACCCAGCCACTCAGCCAGCCACCCAGCCAGCCAACCAGATACCCAGCCAACCAGATACCCAGCCAACCAGATACCCAGCCAACCAGATACCCAGCCAGACAGATACCCAGCCAGACAGATACCCAGCCAACCAGATACCCACCCACTCAGCCAGCCAACCAGATACCCAGCCAACCAGATACCCAGCCAACCAGATACCCAGCCACTCAGCCAGCCAACCAGATACCCAGCCAACCAGATACCCAGCCAACCAGATACCCAGCCATCCAGATACCCAGCCAACCAGATACCCAGCCAGACAGATACCCAGCCAACCAGATACCCAGCCAACCAGATACCCAGCCACTCAGCCAGCCACTCAGCCAGCCATCCAGATACCCAGCCAACCAGATACCCAGCCAGACAGACACCCAGCCACTCAGCCAGCCAACCAGATACCCAGCCAACCAGATACCCAGCCACCCAGATACCCAGCCATCCAGATACCCAGCCAACCAGATACCCAGCCAACCAGATACCCAGCCACTCAGCCAGCCAACCAGATACCCAGCCAACCAGATACCCAGCCAACCAGATACCCAGCCAACCAGATACCCAGCCAACCAGTTACCCAGCCAGACAGACACCCAGCCACTCAGCCAGCCACTCAGCCAGCCACCCAGTTACTCAGCCAACAAGCCAGTCAGTCACCCACCCAGCTTCCCAGCCACTCAGCCAGCCAGCCAGTCAGCCACCCAGCTTCCCAGCCACTCAGCCAGCCAGCCATCCAGCCACTCAGTCAGCCACTCAGCCAGCGACCCAGCCAGCCACTCACTCAGCCAGCCAGCCAGCTACCCAGCCAGCCACCCAGTCACTTAGCCAGCAAACCAGTCAGTTAGCCACCTAGCCATCCAGCCACTCAGCCAGCGACCCAACTAGCCACCCAGCCAGCCAGCCAGCGACCCAGCCAGCCACTCATCCAGCCAGCCACCCAGCCATCCAGCCACTCAGCCAGTCAGCCACTCATCCACTCATCCAGCCATCCAGCCACTCAGCCAGCGACCCAGCCAGCCAGCCAGCCACTCAGCCAGCCAGCCACCCAGCCATCCAGCCACTCAGCCAGCGACCCAGCCAGCCAGCCACTCAGCCAGCCAGCCACTCAGCCAGCCAGCCAGCTACCCAGGCAGCCACCCAGTCACTCAGCCAGCAAACCAGTCAGTCAGCCACCAAGCCATCCAGCCACTCAGCCAGCGACCCAGCCAGCCACTCAGCCGGCCAGCTACCCAGCCAGCTACCCAGCCAGCTACCCAGGGGCACTGTTGTGGTCACCCTCCTCTGTTCACGCTCTGATTAGCATTGGTTTATCATAGACCTATCCATCAGAGATACAGTTGAAGTCGGAAGTTTACATACACTTAGGTTGGAGTCATTAAAACTAATTGTTCAACCACTCCACAAATTTCTTGTTAACAAACAAAAGTTTTGGCAAGTCGGTTAGGACATGTACTTCGTGCATGACACAGGTCATTTTTCCAACAATTGTTTACAGACAGATTATTTCACTTATCATTCACTGTATCACAATTCTAGTGGATCAGAAGTTTACATACACTAAGTTACACTAACAGCTTGGAAAATTCCAGAAAATGATGGCATGGCTTTAGAAGCTTCTGATAAGCATCCACAGTCAATTGGAGGTGTACCTGTGGATGTATTTCAAGGCCTACCTTCAAACTCAGTGCCTCATTGCTTGACATCTTGGGAAAATAAAAATAAATCAGCCAAGACCTCAGAAATAAAATTATAGACCTCCACAAGTCTGGTTAATCCTTGGGAGCAATTTCCAAATGCCTGAAGGTACCACGTTAATCTGTACAAACAATAGTATGCAAGTATAAACACCATGGGACCACGCAGCCATCATACCGCTCATGAAGGAGACACGTTCTGTCTCCTAGAGATGAATGTTCTTTGGTGCAAATCAATCCCAGAACAACAGCAAAGGACCTTGTGAAGATGCTGGAGGAAACAGGTACAAAGGTATCTATATCCACAGTAAAACAAGTCCTATATCGACATAACCTGAAAGGCAGCTCAGCAAGGAATAAGCCACTGCTCCAAAACCGCCATAAAAAAGCCAGACTACGATGTGCAACTGCACATGGGGACAAAGATCGTACTTTTTGGAGAAATGTCCTCTGGTCTGATGAAACAAAACTGGAACTGTTTGGCCATAATGACCATCGTTATGTTTGGAGGAAAAAGGGGGAGGCTTGCAAGCCGAAGAACACCATCCCAACCGTGAAGCACGGGGGTGGCAGCATCATGTTGTGAGGATGCTTTGCTGCAGGAGGGACTGGTGCACTTCACAAAATAGATGGCATCATGAGTCAGGAAAAGTATGTAGATATATTGAAGCAACATCTCAAGACATCAGTCAAATGGGTCTTCCAAATGGACAATGACCCCATGCATACTTCCAAAGTTGTGGCAAAATGGCTTAAGGACAACAAAGTCAAGGTATTGGATTGGCCATCACAAAGCCCTGACCTCAATCCCATAGAAAATGTGTAGGCAGAACTGAAAAAGCATGTGCGAGCAAGGAGGCCTACAAACCTCCTGACCCACTGGGAATGTGATGAAAGAAATAAAGCTGAAATAAATCATTCTCTCTACTATTATTCTGACATTTCACATTCTTAAAATAAAGTGGTGATCCTAATTGACCTAAAACAGGACATTTTTTACTCGGATTAAATGTCAGAAATGGTGAAAAACTGAGTTTAAATGTATTTGGCTAAGGTGTATGTAAATTTCCGACTTCAACTGTATAGACTAAAGATATCTAAAAACGATTCAGTCTTTTATTAAACCACACTGTCAATGTACTGTATAGTCTACTGAGAACTCTCTATATACTGTATAGCCTACTGAGAACTCTCTATATACTGTATTAAATGGGAACACAGGATAAACATAGACTGCACTTGTTATTGACTGGAGATGTAATACCCTGAAAACAGGTCCCTAGTTGAATGACAACAACATGGATACTTGTTAAAGAAGAGACAGAGATGGAGAAAGACAGAAACACTAAACATTGCCACATTCAGAAACTACTCTCACGTACAATAACCAAAAACTTTGCACACAAACAACCACCCGCATTAAGCAAGGAATCATTAATATATTTATGGGAAATGCCTGGGATTGCCGGGGATCTCTTGGTGAACGGGGCAGCCTTGGAAAGGGTGTTGGGACCTTTCCATGGCACGCTTGTAAGCCTCTGATTGTCCAAAATGGTTCCAACAACTCTTCTACTGTTGTCCTTCTTCGTAGTTGTCCGTTATCCGGTGACTTGTCGTGTTGTCCTGAACAGAACTACAGAGTTGATTTTCCTTCCATTCGGTCTTGAAGACACTTCTTTGAATATAGGCTAGCCAGCCGTATTGATGGTTCCCCAGTGGGGTGATGAGAGTAGCGTAATACAATGGTTTGAGCAGAGTAACAGGATGGTCCTACTTAAATTCACTTTCGAAGATACTTTACTTAGCACAGCTAATCATCCGTACCAGTGATTGTCTGGGAGGTGAGTTTATCGTCTCCACCTCGTGTTGAGATTCAAAGTTCAAACCATTTTAAACATGTAGCTGCCGTTTCACGCTTTTTCTGGTTCAATGTGTTTTTTTCTTAACATCTCTAGGGTATGTGGCCAACATCCAGTGAGATTGCTAGTGCCAAATTCAAATAGAGAAATACTCATTATAACAATTCAGAAAAGATACAACTATTAAACATAGGTTTAAAGATGAACTTCTTGTGAATCCAACCACGGTGTCAGATTTAAAAAATGCTTTACGGCGAGAGCATACCTTACAATTATTTGAGAACATAACCCAGCAGACAAATCATTACAAACAGTAACCAGCCAAGTAGAAGAGTTACACAAGTCAGAAATAGAGATAAAATGAATCCCTTACCTTTGATGGTCTTCATATGTTTGCACTCAGAAGACATTTATTCAATAAATGTTCCTTTTGTTCGATAAAGTCTCTCTTTATATCTGAAAACCTCAGTTTTCAGTCACAACAGGCAGACAAAAAAATCCAAATTGTATCCGTAAAGTTCATAGAAACATGTCAAACGATGTTTATATTCAATCTTCAGGTTGTTTTTAGCCTAAATGATCTATAATATTTCAACCGGATAATAGCCTTGTAATAAAAAAAGCTAAACAAGAAAGGCACTCTCTCTGGCCGTGCGCATGAAAAAGCTCTGTGACATGGCAGGGTCCACTCATTCAGACTGCTCTTACTCCCTCATTTGTCAGAATACAAGCCTGAAACTATTTCTAAAGACTGTTGACATCTAGTGGAAGGCATAGGAACTTCAATTTGAGTCCTAAGTCAAAGGATACTGTAATGGCATTGAATAGAAAACTACAAACAAAAATCCTACGTCCTGAATGGATTTTTCTCAGGTTTTCACCAGCCAAATCAGTTATGTTATATTCACAGACATTATGTTAACCGTTTTGGAAACTTTAGAGTGTTTTCTATCCAAATCTACTAATTATATGCATTTCATATCTTCCGGGCCTGAGTAGAAGGCAGTTTAATTTGGGCATGCTTTTCATCCAAAACTCCAAATGCTGCTCCCTAACCTAGAGAAGTTAACCCATCATTTATATTTTTTGCTCGAAAGTGGTGATTCCAGCAGGTTGGCACCCTCCCTGACCTCACTCCGGGACAGTGATTACTCACTGTGCAAAGTTATGGAAAACAATTATCTCTCAAAATCACATCCCTCTCTTAACAAAAACACTTTCGTCATTTTCCATATTACATGCATAACCCATAGTATGGAAACTTCCTCCATGTAGTGTGTATACATTCCAAGTTACAGTATTTCCATTATAACATTATAATGACATCACAAAATAACAAACAAAATGATCGCCTCTGACCATTCCCCACATTCTATATTAGAAATATTGTTCCAGTATTTGGCTTTTGAAAGTGTTAAGAGCTTCAGAGGGAAAAGGTCTGTTGAGACAAAGCACAATCCTTTGGTAAAATTTGAGAGCGCACGACTGGATCTTCTACATTGATTTATAACAGGACGTGAGTTGTTAATCCCCCTAGATCATTCCTTCCTCCTCCACGTGTGAGAGGGGGTCTGATTGAAGTTTTGAATTGCAAACCTGATCTGACCTATTTGGATTCTCATGGAGAGTCATGACACTACTCAGAACTCTCAATGTCCTGTAGTATACTCAGAAATCTCATATATAGTCAGTATAGTCTACTGAGAACTCTCAATGTACTGTAGTCTACTGAGAACTCTCAATGTGCTGTAGTCTACTGAGAACTCTCAATGTACTGTAGTCTACTGAGAACTCTCAATGTACTGTAGTCTACTGAGAACTCTCAATGTACAGTATAGTCTACTGAGAACTCTCAATGTACAGTATAGTCTACTGAGAACTCTCAATGTACTGTAGTCTACTGAGAACTCTCAATGCACAGTATAGTCTACTGAGAACTCTCAATGTACAGTATAGTCTACTGAGAACTCTCAATGTGTTGTAGTCTACTGAGAACTCTCAATGTACTGTAGTCTACTGAGAACTCTCAATGTACTGTAGTCTACTGAGAACTCTCAATGTACAGTATAGTCTACTGAGAACTCTCAATGTGTTGTAGTCTACTGAGAACTCTCAATGTGTTGTAGTCTACTGAGAACTCTCAATGTACTGTAGTCTACTGAGAACTCTCAATGTACTGTAGTCTACTGAGAACTCTCAATGTACAGTATAGTCTACTGAGAACTCTCAATGTACTGTAGTCTACTGAGAACTCTCAATGTACTGTAGTCTACTGAGAACTCTCAATGCACAGTATAGTCTACTGAGAACTCTCAATGTGTTGTAGTCTACTGAGAACTCTCAATGTACTGTAGTCTACTGAGAACTCTCAATGTACAGTATAGTCTACTGAGAACTCTCAATGTACTGTAGTCTACTGAGAACTCTCAATGTACTGTAGTCTACTGAGAACTCTCAATGCACAGTATGGTCTACTGAGAACTCTCAATGCACAGTATAGTCTACTGAGAACTCTCAATGCACAGTATAGTCTACTGAGAACTCTCAATGTGCAGTATGGTCTACTGAGAACTCTCAATGTACTGTATAGTCTACTGAGAACTCTCAATGTGCAGTATGGTCTACTGAGAACTCTCAATGTACTGTAGTCTACTGAGAACTCTCAATGTACTGTAGTCTACTGAGAACTCTCAATGTGTTGTAGTCTACTGAGAACTCTCAATGTGTTGTAGTCTACTGAGAACTCTCAATGTACAGTAGTCTACTGAGAACTCTCAATGTACTGTAAAGTCTACTGAGAACTCTCAATGTACAGTATGGTCTACTGAGAACTCTCAATGTGCTGTAGTCTATTGAGAACTCTCAATGTGTTGTAGTCTACTGAGAACTCTCAATGTGTTGTAGTCTACTGAGAACTCTCAATGTGCTGTAGTCTATTGAGAACTCTCAATGTACTGTAAAGTCTACTGAGAACTCTCAATGTGCTGTAGTCTACTGAGAACTCTCAATGTACTGTAAAGTCTACTCAGAACTCTCAATGTGCTGTAGTCTTCTCAGAACTCTCAATGTACTGTAGTCTACTCAGAACTCTCAATGTGCTGTAGTCTACTGAGAACTCTCAATGTGCTGTAGTCCACTCAGAACCCTCAATGTGCTGTAGTCTACTGAGAACTCTCAATGTACTGTATAGTCTACTGAGAACTCTCAATGTACAGTATAGTCTACTGAGAACTCTCAATGTACTGTAGTCTACTGAGAACTCTCAATGTACTGTAGTCTACTGAGAACTCTCAATGCACAGTATAGTCTACTGAGAACTCTCAATGTGTTGTAGTCTACTGAGAACTCTCAATGTGTTGTAGTCTACTGAGAACTCTCAATGTACTGTAGTCTACTGAGAACTCTCAATGTACAGTATAGTCTACTGAGAACTCTCAATGTACTGTAGTCTACTGAGAACTCTCAATGTACTGTAGTCTACTGAGGACTCTCAATGCACAGTATGGTCTACTGAGAACTCTCAATGCACAGTATAGTCTACTGAGAACTCTCAATGCACAGTATAGTCTACTGAGAACTCTCAATGTGCAGTATGGTCTACTGAGAACTCTCAATGTACTGTATAGTCTACTGAGAACTCTCAATGTGCTGTAGTCTATTGAGAACTCTCAATGTGTTGTAGTCTACTGAGAACTCTCAATGTGTTGTAGTCTACTGAGAACTCTCAATGTGTTGTAGTCTACTGAGAACTCTCAATGTGTTGTAGTCTACTGAGAACTCTCAATGTGTTGTAGTCTACTGAGAACTCTCAATGTGTTGTAGTCTACTGAGAACTCTCAATGTGTTGTAGTCTACTGAGAACTCTCAATGTGTTGTAGTCTACTGAGAACTCTCAATGTGTTGTAGTCTACTGAGAACTCTCAATGTGTTGTAGTCTACTGAGAACTCTCAATGTGCTGTAGTCTATTGAGAACTCTCAATGTACTGTAAAGTCTACTGAGAACTCTCAATGTGCTGTAGTCTACTGAGAACTCTCAATGTGCTGTAGTCTATTGAGAACTCTCAATGTACTGTATAGTCTACTGAGAACTCTCAATGTGCTGTAGTCTACTGAGAACTCTCAATGTGCTGTAGTCCACTCAGAACCCTCAATGTACTGTAGTCTACTGAGAACTCTCAATGTACTGTATAGTCTACTGAGAACTCTCAATGTGTTGTAGTCTATTGAGAACTCTCAATGTGTTGTAGTCTACTGAGAACTCTCAATGTGTTGTAGTCTACTGAGAACTCTCAATGTACTGTAGTCTACTGGGAACTCTCAATGTGTTGTAGTCTACTGAGAACTCTCAATGTGTTGTAGTCTACTGAGAACTCTCAATGTGTTGTAGTCTACTGGGAACTCTCAATGTGTTGTAGTCTACTGAGAACTCTCAATGTGTTGTAGTCTACTCAGAACTCTCAATGTGCTGTAGTCTACTGAGAACTCTCAATGTACTGTAAAGTCTACTGAGAACTCTCAATGTGCTGTAGTCTACTGAGAACTCTCAATGTACTGTAGTCTACTGAGAACTCTCAATGTACTGTAGTCTACTGAGAACTCTCAATGTACTGTAGTCTACTGAGAACTCTCAATGTGCTGTAGTCTACTGAGAACTCTCAATGTACTGTATAGTCTACTGAGAACTCACTGGACAGAGACATCTGGACGACACAAGGCGTCCTCTTAACGATGGCACGGGATGAAACAGGACTAATTAGAAAATTAACAGGCTCCACAAACAAATACGAATTACACAGGACTCCCCTCCCTCCCTCCCACCCTCCCTGCCCCTTCTTCCTGCACTAACATTCATCTGTGGGGAACAATAGTCAAGGACGAGAGAGGGGGGGAGGGGGGGGGGTGTGTCTTCCTCTGCTCAGTATCTCTCTACCAACCTCCAGCGCTTTCAGCCACACCCACAGGAAAGAGTTTGATAGGAGTAGAGTGTTGTTTTGGGGGTTGTATAGCTGCTTGTATCTCAATCTTACTCTTTCATGAAGATAGACATATTTTTTTGTTATTATTGAATATTCATTGCTTGAACCAAATGATGTGTCAGTAAGCGACACTTCATCAAATTGTGTTTATTGGCACGCAATAAGAATCACCTATTTGCAAGAAGTTGACTATAGGTTTTGAGGAACTATTGAAAGGCTGAGATGAGAACAGTGTTTGCGTACGTGTGCATGTGTGTTCTTCCGTGCACGTGTGTTTGGGTGTGTGTGCATTCGCACGTGTGTGTGTGTGTGTGGCCGTGAGTCTGAGGAAACCCCCTTTGGCAGGGAGGCCTGGCCGTGACATAGTTATCCAGCCGAAGCAGTGGGCATACTGCCAGCGGGCGCGGCGCCAGCGCCCCCCCCCCCCCCCCCCCCCCCCCCCCCCCCCGCCCTCTCTCTCTCTCAATCCCCTGTCCTCCCTCCTTTCCTCCACACTGGTGTGTTCCCTTAACACATGGACTATGCTCAAATATTATGTACAAAACACAAATCCCCTCACAAATTCAGAGATTCCTCTCAGGCAGACCTACACTAGAACAGATTATCTCTACATTTTTCATGGTTTAGAAATGGACAATTTGTATCAGTTTATAAAATGAGTGGTCAGTGAGGATTAATAATCTGTCCATATATTTTGTTCATGAATACGCGTACATTATCTATAAACTGCAAACCGTTTAAATTATTACTTTTTAAATTGACATTGTTCCATTGCTTGTCCAGGTACTAGATCGCTGCAGCTGTACATAGTCTATCGGTAAATAGCCCACCCAATTTTACCTACCTCATCCCCATACTGTTTTTATTTATTTACTTTTCTGCTCTTTTGCACACCAATATCTCTACCTGTACATGACCATCTGATCATTTATCACTCCAGTGTTAATCTGCAAAAATTGTAATTATTTGCCTACCTCCTCATGCCTTTTGCATACAATGTATATAGACTCTCTTTTTTTTCTACTGTGTTATTGACTTGTTAATTGTTTACTCCATGTGTAACTCTGTGTTGTTGTCTGTTCACACTGCTATGCTTTATCTTGGCCAGGTCGCAGTTGCAAATTAGAACTTGTTCTCAACTAGCCTACCTGGTTAAATAAAGGTGTTCTCAACTAGCCTACCTGGTTAAATAAAGGTGTTCTCAACTAGCCTACCTGGTTAAATAAAGGTGCTCTCAACCAGCCTACCTGGTTAAATAAAGGTGTTCTCAACTAGCCTACCTGGTTAAATAAAGGTGTTCTCAACTAGCCTACCTGGTTAAATAAAGGTGTTCTCAACTAGCCTACCTGGTTAAATAAAGGTGCTCTCAACCAGCCTACCTGGTTAAATAAAGGTGAAAAATAAATAAATAAATAAATAGATTACCATTTACATTTCTCATTCTAAAGGATTCAAAGGATGAAAGGTAGAAATCAACAAATGGTTTTGGTCGACATATACGATAGACTCTATTTTTTAAAGATGATAGGATGTACTTGGACAGAGGCATAAAGCCTCTGATCACAGACAATAATAAAGGCAGTGTTTATTCAGACGCTTTCCTAAGACAATAGCAGTCTATCTTTTTCTGGCGGGTGTGCTGATTGGTCAATCCAAGCAACCCGATGAGGTTGTGATTTCTAATGATCATCTCCATTGTTCTGGGGCAGTGGAGGCTACTGAGGGGGAGGACGGCTCATTATAATGGCTGGAATGGAGCAAATGGAATGGCATCAAACACATGGAAACCATGGAAACCATGTGTTTGATGAATGCGATACCGTTCCGCCTATTCCACTCCAGCCATTACCACAACCCTGTCCTCCACAATTGAGGTGCCACCAGCCTGTTCTGGGGAAATGTAACTCTCTTGAAGAAAAAAAGGTTGGTGACACTGGTCATCTGAAGCTAATTCATTAGGTTACTTACAAACTCTACATAAATGGTATTACCAACAACCACACACATTTCTTCATTTGAAACCATTAATTGTGAATGTGTGCACTGAATGATGAGGAAACTATCCCACAGAAAACAGGATTGTGTTTTTTTGTCTGAGAGCTAACATATCCACAACCACGGCAACAGGCCGCCGGGCGCAGGGACTTTCACACTTTCGTTTGCCCCGCCACTCGCTCTCTCTCTTTTTCATACGGGGTCAGCAACAAACCATCTCTAAGTTTGGCAACATCAGCTGGGCTTCCAAAACAACAGGCATTGTTCACCAGGTTTTGTTTACAGAAATCTACAGGTTTCAATGGAGAGCTTTACCCTTGCTCCTGTCAATCAAATTCAATTTTCCCTCATTTTTGTTAGCTGTTTGAAAATACACTCTCATGTCGGTTTCCTTCTGCTTTTTAAGGATGTGCAGAGGGGATTCTTGTATATACAGGACCTTGTAATGGGCACTGGGCAGCTTGCATTCTTAGAATTTCTTTAACCCGAGGCTGCATGCTCAGCCAGAGATATGACAGAGAGGAGGTCCATGGGGAGCAGGTAGCTACCTAGTGGTGTCTATGCAACACCAGGTGTCGCAGAAAGGCCAAGAAGATCATCGACGACCTCAACCACCCGAGCCACGGCCTGTTCTCCCCACTTCCATCACTCAGACGTGGGCAGTACAGGAGCATCATGGCAAAAACTGTAAGACTGGCCAATAGCTTCTACCCAGACTATAGGTAGAACATGGCTCAGGTGGCTGAGATCCATGATGATTTTCTTGGCCTTCCTGCGACACCTGGTGTTGTAGGTGTCCTGGAGGACAGGCAGTGTTCACACAATGGTGTGTTCGGCTGAGCGTATCCCCCTCTGTTTAGCCTTGCGGTTAGTGGCGGTGAAGTTGTCATATCAGGCTGTGATGCAGCCCGACAGTATGCCCTCGATGGTGCAGCCAAACAGTATACCCTCGACGGTGCAGCCCAACAGTATGCCCTCGATGGTAGTCCTATAGAACACTTTGAGGGCCCTCCGGGACAGATCACACTTTTGTCAGCCTCCTGAACTAGAAAAGTCGCTGTCGTGCCTACTTCCACAACATCCATGGTGTCGGGGTGGTTTGACCATTTCAGCACCTGTGAAGTTTTTGACTGTCTCCACGGCAGCCCTGTTGATGAGGATGGGGGCATGCCCAGCCTGGTTCCTCATGAAGTCCACAACCAGCTCCTTAGTTTTGCTGACGTTGAAGGAGAGGTTGTTTACCTGTCACCACAACGTCAGAGTGCCTACATCTCTGTCGGCAGTCTCGCCGTTGTTGGTTATCAGGCCTACTACTGTCGTGTCATCAGTGGCCACGCAGTCGTGGGTATACAGGAAGTACAAGAGGGGACTGAAGACGCACCCATGTGGGACCCCCATGTTGAGAATCAGTGTGGACGAGGTAACGTTGCCTACCTTCACCACCTGGGGACCGCCCGTCAGGAAGTCTAGGATCCAGTTGCAGAGGGAGGAGTTGAGTCCCAGGACCATGGGTTTTATGGTGAGCTCAGAGGACACTATAGCATTGAAGGCCGAGCTGTAGTCGATGAACGGTATCCTCACATTCCTTTAGTCCAGCTGGGTGAACGCAATGTGCAGTGCCATGGCGACTGCATCGTCCGTGAATCTGGTAAGCAAATGGGAGATGGTCAAGTAGCCATTCAAAGCACTTCACGATGACAGACGTGAGTTCTATGGGTCGGTAGTCATTCAGTTCAGTTACATTCCCTTTCTTGGGCACGGTGATCAATCAATAAATCTAATTTATTTATATAGCCCTTCTTACATCAGCTGACGTCACAAAGGGCTGTACAGAAACCCAGCCTAAAACCCCAAACAGCGAGCAATGCAGGTGTAGAAGCACAGTGGCGAGGAAAAACTCCCTAGAAAGGCCGGAACCTAGGAAGAAATCTAGAGAGGAACCAGGCTATGAGGGGTGGCCAGTCCTCTTCTGGCTGTGCAGGGTGGAGATTATAACAGAACATGTTATTGCAAGGCTGCCGGGCTGATAGTGATAGTGGACATCTTGAAACAGGTGGGGATAACGGCCTGAGCTAGAGAGAGATTGAACATGTCAGAAAACACAACAGTTAGCTGGTCTGCACATGCTCTGAGGGCGTGGCTTGGGATGCCATCTGAGCCGGCAGCCTTGCAAGGGTTAACACGCTTGAATTACTTACATAAGAGTCCTCCGGGGAGCCCATAAACACGTAACCCTCATTGTCCTCGGGGGCTCTTCTCGACAGCTCAGTCGTTATGCTCAAAGCATAAGAAGAAGGTGTCCACGACGTGACTGGCTTTCTTTGTGTAATCCCTGATCATTAGAAGTCTCTGCCACATACGCCACATACGCCTCATGTCCGATCCTCTGAATATGTTCCTCCACTTCGTCCCTATACTTGTGTCTCGCCATCTTGATGGATATGCGTAGATCATATCTGTACTGTTCA
>NC_034197.2:38379375-38481875 GCF_002021735.2 Oncorhynchus kisutch
GTTTACGAGAGGATCGGCATGTATAAGAGAGTTGGCAAGAGGGGGAAATGCAACAGGTGTAGGAAAGAAAAAGAGTGAGAGAATTAGGGCCGGGGGACCCCCAGATCAGGACATTTTCATTAACACATTTGAACACTTTCCTCCTCCTATCTTCTCAGAGATAAACACACACTGTCATTACAATAACTGGCCTTCCACTGCACTACCTCCAGCACACTGCAAGTACAAGTGTGTGTGTGTGTGTGTGTGTGTGTGTGTGTGTGTGTGTGTGTGTGTGTGTGTGTGTGTGTGTGTGTGTGTGTGTGTGTGTGTGTGTGTGTGTGTGTGTGTGTGTGTGTGTGTGTGTGTGTGTGTGTGTGTGTGTGTGTCAGTGTGTGTAAGGAGAGAATGCTTGGAACCCTGCACTGCTCAGGGAAAGGGAGGTTTAGGTTTCAGGTGAGGGGTAAAATAGTTAACCAGAGGTCCTGCTCAATGCCAAATGAGCTTCTGTGTACAGTACATCTCTTCGTCACTGGCCCCTAAACATAGATATATGGTTCAGTAATTACCATAAAATGTCACATAGTAAATGCCAGGAAAATATCATCATATACACACAGTGTTTCTCCTATAAGTATTTAGCGGTGGCGCACCACCACGGCTGCTAAATTGTGGCCGCCACTGCAATTATAATTTCTAACAATCGCCAAAATAAAAACTAGACAGTCAGGAAGAATAGAAAATTCCCCAAATCAATGGGGTCCACATTGATTTTGTTATAATGTTTGAGTCACACAAATAGCATAAGAACAAGGCATAAAGCCATGGAAAAAAATGTGTATAATTGCAAGAAATTTGCTTTAAAACTGCAGATTTTCTATCAGCCCCATGGCATAATGTGCAGAATTGTAGGAAATTAGCTTTAAAACAACAACATTTTGTAACTATGCCACCGCTGCTGAAAAAGATCCTAGGGGAAACACTGGACACATACATCATTGATTATCCACATTCCGTACTATTCATTACATTTAGGAACAGATATTAGTGATAACTTCACTTTCCAAATAACATGTCAAATACAAATGAAGCATTGATTTATTTGAAATCTTCATCCACCACAGTGGTGAGCGTGCTAACATCTAGCTGAGGTTTTTATTTAACCTTTATTTAACTAGGCAAGTCAGTTAAGAACAAATTCTTATTTTCAATAACAGCCTAGGAACAGTGGGTTAACTACCTTGTTCAGGGGAGCAGAAGGACAGATTTGTACCTTGTCAGCTTGGGGATTTGAACTTGCAACCTTCCTGTTACTAGTCCAACGCTCTAACCACTAGGCTACCCTGCCTTATGGGAAATCAGCTGGTCATCTCCTTAGCATAAAAACTCAGAACAAACCGGCAAGTACTTCAGTACTTGGACAGGGGAGCTAAATAGAAGCCAACTAAATAAACATCTCTGGTCTCAGTATGGTGTTAAGATGAAGTCTATTTCATCCATTTATCTTCAAGTATCTCCTGTATTTGTGAATATATCAACAAAATATATATATATATATATATATAGATATATAAATACACAGCTACAACAAATCTAATTCCATTGGTATGTAAAACAGCTTACAGACCAAAACAGAATGGACAAAACCAGGCGTAACTAAGGGGATGCAGCCAGAAAACACACCTAAAATAAAGCAGAAACATATCAACGTTAGATAGACACAACATTTCAACTGTCTCCCCCCCTAATAAATAAATCAAATAAATCCCCAATTTACACTGTAGGACATTCTACTATACACTCAGAAAAAAGGGTTCCAAACGGGTTCTTCAGATGTCCCCATAGGAGAACCCTATTTGTTTCCAGGTAGAACCCTCTTTTGGGTTCCATGTAGAATCCTCTGGGGAAAGGGTTCTACATGGAACCCAATGACGTTCTACCTGGAACCAAAATGGTTTCCTCAAAGGATTCTCCTACGGGGACAGAACCCTTTTAGGTTATAGATAGCACTTTTTTTGTTGCTAATAGTGTAGATAAAGACAAAACTGTATAATGTGAATTTAGGGTATTTGTAGCTGGTGAGTTTTGCAGAACCTCTCTGGCGGTTGTATCTCTATGAGCTGAACATGTTTGGATAAGGATCTGTTCCCCCCCTGTCACTGTGGCGTCCAGCAGGCAGCTGAGGTAGTGAGCACAGAGATATGTGCAGAAAGTCACTCGCTGGCAAAATGAGGCCATTCAACCAACATGGCCAGTGTGAAGAGGACACACTGGCCCGTGATTGGTCAGCCCACACTGGGGAAGGGAGGGCACAGTACAGAGGGGGGAAGGGAGAGAGAGGTAGTCACGTGACCTAGTCCAGCAGAGAGCTGTATAATAGGCCCTCTCTCGGAGTAGAGAGGCAAAGGCTGGATGTGAACCAAAATCCCTCTACCACACACAGGCTGGGCATTGTTGCCTGTTCACCGGACTCCATCTCAGGGCACTTTATCATTCAATTAGGACAGCTTTCACACCAGACACCAGAGAAAAGGGACCTTCAATCAAACTGAAAACTTCACACTGACCCTGGAGGGGACACAGAAAAGGACTCACAGTTGTCACTCCACTTACATTTTTTATGTTGTTGTTGTCCAAGACTTTGAGGAGAGGGAGAGAGAAAGAAATGTGAGAGGGAGAGAGCGAGAGAGAAAGAAATGTGAGAGGGAGAGAGCGAGAGATAAAGAAATGTGAGAGGGAGAGAGCGAGAGATAAAGAAATGTGAGAGGGAGAGAGCGAGAGATAAAGAAATGTGAGAGGGAGAAAAAGAGAGGGGAGGTATGTGCATCTGGGCGGTACAACATGCAGTCAACCACGTGTGAGTTTATGAAGTGTGCGTATGTCAATGGGGTAGTATTGCAGTATTAAGATAAGAGAGAGGGAGGGAATACGAAGTTGAGGAGAGAGGGGGAAGAGAAGCACTTGAAGAGGGAGGAGAAGAGAAGGAAAGAAGAATTGAGGAGAGAGGGGGAAGAGAAGGAAATAAGAAAATGGTAAGGAGGAGGAGGGATGGAAGAGGATGTACCAGCAGGACGACAAGATGGGATGAAGAGAAAGAGGAGAGGAGGAAAGAGAGGACAGGAAGAGAGAGAGGACAGGTGGAGAGAGAGGACAGGAAGAGAGAGAGGACAGGTGAAGAGGAGAGGAGGAGAGAGAGGACAGGAAGAGAGAGAGGACAGGAAGAGAGGAGAGGACAGGTGGAGAGGAGAGGAGGAGAGAGAGGACAGGAAGAGAGAGAGGACAGGTGGAGAGAGAGGACAGGTAGAGAGGAGAGGAGGAGCAACACTGGTAGGAGAGAGAGGACAGGTAGGAGAGAAGGAGCAACACTGGTAGGAAAAAGGATAGATGAAGAGAAGGAGCAACACTACTGGTAGGAGAGAGAGGATAGATGAGGAGAAGGTGCAACACTGGTAGGAGAGAGGACAGGTGAGGAGGAGGAGCAACACTGGTAGGAGAGAGGACAGGTGAGGAGGAGGAGCAACACTGGTAGGAGAGAGAGGACAGGTGAGGAGGAGGAGCAACACTGGTAGGAGAGAGGACAGGTGGGGAGGAGGAGCAACACTGGTAGGAGAGAGAGGACAGGTGAGGAGGAGGAGCAACACTGGTAGGAGAGAGGACAGGTGGGGAGGAGGAGCAACACTGGTAGGAGAGAGGACAGGCGAGGAGGAGGAGCAACACTGGTAGGAGAGAGGATAGATGAGGAGAAGGTGCAACACTGGTAGGAGAGAGGACAGGTGAGGAGGAGGAGCAACACTGGTAGGAGAGAGGACAGGTGAGGAGGAGGAGCAGCACTGGTAGGAGAGAGAGGACAGGTGAGGAGGAGGAGCAACACTGGTAGGAGAGAGGACAGGTGAGGAGGAGGAGCAACACTGGTAGGAGAGAGAGGACAGGTGAGGAGGAGGAGCAACACTGGTAGGAGAGAGGACAGGTGAAGAGGAGGAGCAACACTGGTAGGAGAGAGGACAGGTGGGGAGGAGGAGCAACACTGGTAGGAGAGAGAGGACAGGTGAGGAGGAGGAGCAACACTGGTAGGAGAGAGGACAGGTGAGGAGGAGGAGCAACTATTTCATTGTTACTTTTACCCCTTTTTCTCCCCAATCTCGTGGTTTCCAATTGGTAGTTACAGTCTTGTCTCATCGCTGCAATTCCCGTACGGACTCGGGAGAGGCGAAGGTCGAGAGCCATGCGTCCTCCGAAACACAACCCAACCAAGCCACACTACTTCTTGAAACAATGCCCACTTAACCCGGAAGCCAGCCGCACCAATCATGGTGACCGTGTCAGCGCCCGGCCCGCCACATGAGTCGCTAGTGCGCGATGGGACAGGGACATCCCTGCCGGCCAAACCCTCCCCTAAACCCTCTCCTAACCCAGACGACGCTGGGCCAATTATGTGCTCCGCCCCATGGGTCCCGGCTGCGACAGAGCCTGGACTTGAACCCAGAATCTCTAGTGGCACAGCTAGCAATGCGATAGGAGGAGCAACACTACTGGTTGGAGAGAGAGGATGAGAATGGTGGGATGAGATCAGAGGAAGTTGACAAAGGACAGATGAATAGAGAAGAGAAAGAGAAGAAAATAAAAGGATGACAGCAGCCAATTAGGAAGCCTGGTCCAAAAGAGAGGTAGGTTGTTCGTGGCTTCACTGAACATGCAGCACTTCTCTTCTCTCTCTCTCAGGTATAGAACAACCGTTATAACTATGAACCACTCATTAAATGTAGGCTCATTCAGTAAGTGAATTTATAGTCGTTCAAAATGAAGACATGTTCTAGACAGACTTAGATCTAAAACTGAATGTACTCAAACATGGGCTTGAATGAACAGAGCACATGTTCACCTAAACACAGAGCACATGTTCACCTAAACACAGAGCACATGTTCGCCTAAACACAGAGCACATGTTCACCTAAACACAGAGCACATGTTCACCTAAACACAGAGCACATGTTCACCTAAACACAGAGCACATGTTCACCTAAACACAGAGCGCATGTTCACCTAAACACAGAGCACATGTTCACCTAAACACAGAGCACATGTTCACCTAAACACAGAGCAAAGCTGCAGAACCTGATGGGCCTTCCATCTCCCATACACTCTGATGTCTCAATGAAGTTCTCTCCATATTTATCAATCCAACCTTCAGAAAATGTTCATAATCGCTCATCTTAATGCATCCTTTCCTTCGCCATTCCTCTTCCTCAAACTTTATGGCCAACTGTTGTGAGCTTTGAAAGTTACCAAATAATAAGGCATAATTTCACACGGTCTAAACGTCATCTCCAAAACTCGATGTTTTTCTAAACCTTTCTAATTAGGGAGAGACGTTTTCAGGTCTTTTGTCTGATTAGGGAGTTGAACGTTTTCATTGGCATAATTATTATTTTTTTGCATTTGGGATTGTTTAGCAGGGCGGGGTTGTAGAGGGGTTATTAAAAATCACTTGAGAGGAAGGGGGGGGTGGGTGAATGTGTCACCAGACCCGATGTCTGACAGTACTCTGCTCGGAGTGTGATGCAGGAGTTACTCTCACTACTGCCGCTCCACTCGTTGGCTCCTCCCTTCAGGTTTCCTCTGATTCACTGCGTAACTGAACTGCGGCATATTTAACGTATTACAAGGCTACAAGACAAATAACTCCCTCCTTAGTCGGGCATTTGACTAAGGTTTTATTATTTCATAACCCCTTTAATCCAAACCCACATGTTCTCCTGCCACTTAGCTAAACGTAGCATCTGTAGAAAGGAGAATAGAGAATACTAGGTTTTGCATAGTGAAGCTCAGGATCCAGTCTGTCTGAACTACCCTCCAGAGCGAGGGTCCTGGTTAGGGCACAATTCAACTGCACCTGCTTTGTAGTTCTTACACACTAAATCTATTCCCCGCGGTCATATTAAATCGCTGAATCCCTTTGTGTGCTGTAAAACATTATACAACTGCCAGGTAGGTTCACCTCACAGGTATCCGTTTTCAGAGTGTGAACGTGTCTGCAGGCAGTAGTTCGTAAACAAAGATATTGCGTAAACATTGGCGTGTGCAATTGAACCTGGCTCTTACCTCTGACTTGGTTATTGTCTGAGTGGTTGCCATGGAAATCACAGCAGTACTAAACAACAGAATCAATACATTTGACTTCAGGGCAAAAACGTTTCTGATAGATCCTCTGACATCCTCTGTCTATTAGGGCTGTTCCCGACTAAAAAACATATTGGTCGACCAAGAGTCGTCTGTTGTTTCGACATTTTTAAACGTTTATTTGTCCATATATAGACACACCCTATGTGTTTTAATCAAATCAACGATATGTACGGAGCTTATCTGATACTTTAAATACACTGTGATTAAATAATTAAGACACACAAATTACTAAAGCGGGAGCTAGAGATCAAGATATCCTAATCAGAAGAAATAAACCTGTTCCCGAACAGCTGCTGGCTTTCGGGAGCGTAATGGCAGAATCTGCGAAGTTACTGGTAATAGGCTACACCAGGGGGTCGGCAACCTTTTCCATTTGGAGTGCCAATTTATCTTACCATTTCTACCGATCTGCGTGCCGGTTGTGATTTTCATTTGCACCTTTTTGTGGAACAGATTTATAATCAATTCTTCCTATCTCAAAATCATTGTCATGTGATTCAAAATTCTATCTAAATGAAAATGATGCAAATCTAAAAGTAACTTCTATTGACATTGTAAGAATAGCCTACATAAAGCCAACAAATAAAAACATTGCAGCCTGCAGGTAGAAAATATCCTGATAAAAATAAATCACTTTGGCTATGGCCTGTCTGCAAGGAACTTGAAACATTGTATCAACTACCAACTTGGTCCAGCACATGTTTGGGCTCCCGAGTGGCACAGTGGTCTAAGGCACTGCATCTCAGCATTAGAGGCGTCACTACAGACACTCTGGTTTGAATCCAGGCTATATCACAACCAGATGTGATTGGGAGTCCCATAGGGCGGTGTACAATTGGCCCAGCATCGTCCTGGTTTAGCCGAAGTAGGCCGTCATTGTAAATAAGAATTTGTTCTTAACTGACTTGTCTAGTTAAATAAAGGCAACATTGTATAAAATATTTTGGACCCTCAGTTTCCTGCCCCAGTGAGCTTCAGACAGACACAGCTATAGTCCATTTGCGCAAAGGATAAGAAGTATTCAGGTAGGCCTATTTTATGACTTTTCCAACGGAAAATACTATCAGGGCCCCACATGGGCACATTTATAAGCCTACATTTGTGTGCAGGCCAGGTAGCGTTTGGAGCCCTCCAAACAAAGCCCAATTAATAAATTGACAACTCCGTAAATGAAATGAAATAAACCAAAACTTGTTTCTCACAAGTGTAGAATAGGTTGTACGCTCTGCAAACAACGTGTCCACTCCTACGATATGAACTGTAAAAGACTGGAATAATAACATATTGAATGCATTGAATACAAACATTGTAGATAAGGAATTATGGGAATTAATGCTAAATGTACAACTAGTGATACTGGTGTGCCATCCCCGCGACCTCCGCAATGGATTAGTCCACTGAGCCAGTCCTCTACAATGGATTAGTCCACTGAGCCAGTCCTCTACAATGGATTAGTCCACTGAGCCAGGCCTCCACAATGGATTAGTCCACTGAGACAGTCCTCTACAATGGATTAGTCCACTGAGACAGTCCTCTACAATGGATTAGTCCACTGAGCCAGTCCTCTACAATGGATTAGTCCACTGAGCCAGGCCTCCACAATGGATTAGTTCACTGAGACAGTCCTCTACAATGGATTAGTCCACTGAGACAGACCTCTACAATGGATTAGTCCACTGAGCCAGGCCTCCGTAATGGATTAGTCCACTGAGCCAGTCCTCTACAATGGATTAGTCCACTGAGCCAGGCCTCTACAATGGATTAGTCCACTGAGCCAGTCCTCTACAATGGATTAGTCCACTGAGCCAGTCCTCTACAATGGATTAGTCCACTGAGCCAGGCCTCCGTAATGGATTAGTCCTCAGAGACAGGCCTCCACAATGGATTAGTCCACTGAGACAGACCTCCACAACGGATTAGTCCTCAGAGACAGGCCTCCACAATGGATTAGTCCACTGAGCCAGTCCTCTACAATGGATTAGTCCACTAAGACAGGCCTCCACAACGGATTAGTCCACTCAGACAGGTCTCCACAATGGATTAGTCCACTGAGACAGGCCTCCGTAATGGATTAGTCCACTGAGACAGGCCTCCACAACGGATTAGTCCTCAGAGACAGGCCTCCACAATGGAATAGTCCACTGAGACAGGCCTCCACAATGGATTAGTACACTGAGACAGGCCTCCACAACGGATTAGTCCACTGAGACAGGCCTCCACAATGGATTAGTCCACTGAGACAGGCCTCCACAATGGATTAGTCCACTGAGACAGGCCTCCACAATAGAATAGTCCACTGAGACAGACCTCCACAATAGATTAGTCCACTGAGACAGGCCTCCACAATGGATTAGTCCACTGAGACAGGCCTCCACAGTGGATTAGTCCACTGAGACAGGCCTCCACAACGGATTAGTCCACTGAGACAGGCCTCCACAATGGAATAGTCCACTGAGACAGGCCTCTATAATGGATTAGTCCTCAGAGACAGGCCTCCGTAATGGATTAGTCCACTGAGACAGGCCTCCACAATAGAATAGTCCACTGAGACAGGCCTCCACAACGGAATAGTCCACTGAGACAGGCATCAAGTCTGTCATAATTGTATTTTTTTTTTTTGCAACTGCTCGACTAAAAAAAATATTGTTCGACCAAACAATGGACTCAGTCGACTAAATGAGCTGAGTCCTAATGTCTATCTATCTATATATACAGTACCAGTCAAATGTTTGGACACACCTACTTATTCAAGGGTTTTTATTTATTTTATTATTTTATACATTGCATTCCAGATGAAGCTGGTTGAGAGAATGTCAAGAGTGTGCAAAGCTGTCATCAAGGCAAAGGGTGGCTACTTTGAAGAATATAAAATATATTTTGATTTGTTTAACACTTTTTTTGGTTACAACATGATTCCATATGTGTTATTTCATAGTTTTGGTGTCTTCACTATTATTCTACAATGTAGAAAATAGTCCAAATGAAGAAAAACCCTTGAATGAGCAGGTGTGTCCAAACTTTTGACTAGAACTGTACATCAGCTTAATCAATTACCAACTTGGAACCTCAGATACCAGTTGTAAATGAACTGCTCTCATCATCATTATGTTTGGAAAGAACCTTGAGACGCTCCAGTGTGTTTTGAGGTTTAAACTCTTATTCAAACAATGGACTTACAGCGAAGCCCCCTAAAACCAACAATGTGTTTACTGCAGAGAGAAAAGACAGGCAATAAATCTAGATAAGACACCATGGAGGAAGTGGCCCTGAGGGGTGTAAGCCCCAGTCTTTGGATGAGATGGATGGAGGAGGACGGAGAGAGACAGAGGGGTGTAAGCCCCAGTCTTTGGATGAGATGGATGGAGGAGGATGGAGAGAGACCGAGGGGTGTAAGCCCCAGTCTTTGGATGAGATGGATGGAGGAGGACGGAGAGAGACAGGGGGAAAGGAGGGGTGTAAGCCCCAGTCTTTGGATGAGATGGATGGAGGAGGACAGAGACAGAGACAGAGACAGACAGACACAGACAGACAGACAGACAGACAGACAGACAGACAGACAGACAGACAGACAGACAGACAGACAGACAGACAGACAGACAGACAGAGACAGACAGAGAGAGACAGACAGACAGAGAGAGACAGAGAGAGAGACAGACAGACAGAGAGAGACAGACAGACAGACAGACAGACAGACAGACAGACAGACAGACAGACAGACAGACAGACAGACAGACAGACAGACAGACAGACAGACAGACAGACAGACAGACAGACAGACAGACAGACAGACAGACAGACAGACAGACAGACAGACAGACAGACAGACAGACAGACAGACAGACAGACAGACAGACAGACAGACAGACAGACAGACAGACAGACAGACAGACAGACAGACAGACAGACAGACAGACAGACAGACAGAGGGAAAGAAGGGGTGTAAGCCCCAGTCTTTGGATGAGATGGATGGACAGAGACAGAGACAGAGACAGAGACAGACAGACAGACAGACAGACAGACAGACAGACAGACAGACAGACAGACAGACAGACAGACAGAGACAGACAGACAGACAGACAGACAGACAGACAGACAGACAGACAGACAGACAGACAGACAGACAGACAGACAGACAGACAGACAGACAGACAGACAGAGACAGAGGGAAAGGAGGGGTGTAAGTGTGTGTTAACCATGGGTGCTTTATGATGGATGGAACTAGGTCCTGAAAAGCCACAGCTGCCCCGTTCTTCCCAGAAAAAAGGAAAAGTGGCAGTATGTGGTTCAAGCATGTAGCGTCCTCTTACCGTTTCAGACATGCACACTGCAAGGGCCCAACGAAACGTCTACCACTCTGCATGTATTGTATGTGAGTAAATGTGTATGTGGCCGAGTGTGTCATATGTTAATGAGTGTACAGATGTAGGATTCTAATTTGATCACTCTTTTGTTGCTGAGAATTTTACTGCACAGCAGGAAATGTAAACTTCTAGTGTATTCCAGGTTAAAAAATACTTCTGAAGTTTGTCATTTCCACTTTAAAATGTTAGTCTTGGTATGCCCTGAAGAAAAATGTATCAACCCCTACAAGAATGTCCATTAATTATAATTCACATAATAATTATTATATCATGTTGCTGCAGGATTACTTTCCTGCTGTAGCAAACTGGCTCAAATTAAGATCCGACACTTGTATGTAAGAACACATGCTTACATATGAGTGTGTGTGTCCTTGCGTGATGTGTGTCCTTGCGTGGCTCGTGTCCGTGTGCGTGTCCGTGTGCGTGTCCGTGTGCGTGTGCGTGTGCGTGTGCGTGTGCTTGCATGTGAACGTTGTGCCTGTATACACGTGTGTTCTCATATGCATACAGGAGTTCTGCTTCCTGTCAGTCTGTAATCCAGACAGACAGCATCACTCTTCTCTCTGCCATGGCAATGCCATGAAAGAATGTTCTAAAACCTCTTTGAGAATTGAAGGGAAACTGGCTGGATCATGTCCTGAGGGCAGCAACGGCATTCATTCTGAGAGCGTTCTCATGTTTCACCAACTCTTGTCTTCGCCAAAATGAAATAACAGGCAGTAGCTTACCCATAACTAAAAGGTTACAATAACAGGTATTGAACAGCTTGGAATCAGAAACAAAGCTGACAGAAGAATCAGGGGAGTGACAAACGCTTTAGGAAAATAAAACTCTGATATCCAAACATTAAAAACGCCACATCTTAACTGAATCTTAGAATAAGATGATTCCATAACTACATTGATGAAATAAACACAACAGCATTGTTTGTGTGATGAATCATGTTGCCCATCGCTATGTTTTGACCCAGACAGATGGGTATCTATCTCTATGTTGGTGGACTGTTCAGCAGCTCTCACTGGGGATCTGTTGGGGAGTGATATTAGCCCTGTGAACATGGCTCTGATGTTATCTCCGTCTCCCTCACCCTCTTCATCCTTTTCCAGTTTTATGGGCTGAGTTGGAGTGACCTAAACAACCACAGGGTTCAACAGTCAGCCCGGCTACTGTGTGTGAAACATTGCATAACACAAATAAATAATCTTTCCCTTCTCGGTTGACACGCACGCACGCGCACACATTTTGAGAGACAGACTGCCACTGATGCCCATGATCCACAGGAGTTCTCAGGCTCCCAATCTGACTGTTTTTCTCATGCTGAGAAAATAACAAATAGAACAATCTTGTTGACGTCCTGATGCTAACATCCATTCTCACATGAACCCACTGTCCCCACTCCTCGCCACTCCTCTGGATATGTCCCACAATCCTCTTCACCTCCCCAGAAGGTGAAGAAATACAAAGAATAGTATCAGAGATGTTCCTGTTCTCCTGTGGTTATTAACTGCCATGTGTCCTCTCCGAGGGCTGTCCTTCCCATTAACCCAAATGATGCTCTTTTCTCATGGAAATCAGCCTCATACCCACAGAGGTGAAGGGGATTGTGGGACATTTCCAGAGGAAGAGAGGAGACCTCCCTCCCTCCACCACACACATACACGCAAACACATTTCTCGATCACCAAGGCAAACATGTAGATTGTTGCCTTCCAACCACACGGGCTAAATTCATGTGTAAGGTAATCAGAAGAAGATGTTTGACTATAGTGTTTCCAAATGTTTATCCATGAAAACGTCCCTACTGCTAAAGAAAACGTAGTTATCTTTATCTACATAAACAAGGGTGAGAAAAAAAACAATATATTAAGTCAAGTGTAATATGATATTACCAAGTTATTTGTAAGTCATAAACTGTATTTTCCAACAAAGAACATGTGTTTCTAAAAGCTGTTAACTTTGAAATGTGTACATAAACATTTCTGTTCAAATTGGCCTAGTCATAATGGTTAGTTTTGACTATTGGAGAGAGGGGGAGAAAAACGTAGTTAATCTGTTGTGGAGTTACAAATATACTTTTGCAGAAGTAGACTATAGCCACAATATATGTATCTATATATGTATCTATTCCATATGACTTTGTAGCATACACGTGCATCATGTTAACACGTTTTTTTGTAGTTTAAAAAAAACCTTTAGTTTGATCTAAGTCTTGCTGTCAAGAATTCGGGTCTTTTTTGGGGGGGTATACTCACACAGAAATAATGTGGAAAAACAACAAACTACATATGCGTCTCAACTTGTACTTGTACTGTTATTGTCAATAACAAAAGCATTGTCTCGTGACGTTCTCACTTCCATTTCCTTATTATGTGTCTCGAGGCAGTGGAAGTGAGGCCTTGACGGAGGGAGCATGCTCGTGTCAGACCTGCCATGGCGGCGAGGAGGATTTTTTGTTGTTGCCTCCAAGACTTGATGGTGATTAGTAGGAAGGCTGGGCTAGACATTGGGCTAACTAACCATAAATGTAGCCTACAGTCGGCTGTTTCATTTTTCAAGGACGCATGTTGTTTATTTAGCATACAATGTTGCCAAATGAAGCAACACTGTTGCCAAATGAAGTAACATTGTAACTAAAGGCTTACTTTAAAGCAAGTAAGTTAGCCTTACTTTCACACGGAACGCATAGCCTGTATAGGTCGTCGAACATTCAATAAGTAGTTAGCAGCCTAATAATAAAGTAGACTAGTTTAGTAACGTCAAAATTACTGGAAATACTAAAAGTAAACTGGAGTTTCCAAACAGGCACTAAGTCACAGGAGTTCTGACATGTTGCTCAATGTTTCAGGCTCCATTCTGTTATTTCAACGTGGGTTGGTCCAATTGATGACAACTAATAAAACAGCGTATCTATCAGCACACAACGTTCTCTGTTGTTACAACGTAATTGCACGTAATATTAGACTAATATTTTGATCCTTGACAAAATAATTACAGGAAGAATTATGTTTGCGTGTATAATGTAGGCTACATCAAAACACGAAAGTGATCTAAAACACATCCAAATACAAAAGTAGGCCTAATGTCTAAAATGTTCAACATATTTAATTAGATCATCCACTGCTGACATTCTGCTTCTCAGAATGTGTTTTTTTCTTAGAGCCTAATGTTGTTTGACAAAACAGTTAGAAACGAAATAGCAAAAGCTCAACAACAGAACAACAAAACAGCAAAAACAATCACAAATGTATTAGTGTGCATATGCAATTAAATGAGCTGAGCCCCAACATCCATAACATAACCCTGCCACCTTCCAAAGGGCTATTATTTAGCCCTTACAAGGAACATACAAGGCAAGAGACACAAAAGTCACATAGCCCCTCAATCCGCCAGAAATGAGCTGAGCCCCCACATCCATAACATAACCCTGCCACCTTCCAAAGGGCTATTATTTAGCCCTTACAAGGAACATACAAGGCAAGAGACACAAAAGTCACATAGCCCCTCAATCCGCCAGAAACATCCGATCAGCGACAAAAACAAATGACAAGCCATTACAGCATGGACGAACAGTCGAAGGAAAACACTGAAATAGCTCTTCACTTCTATAATGTGACGCCTTTTGAGCGCCTAGAAATCATGCAACAACTTCCACGAATAAGGATACATCGAAAGTGACATGTGTAGGTACTCTTTTTTCAGAGTTGTTTACTCTTTCAAATACAACAGGGACGTCCCCTCTTCTATCTCACTCGCTCTTCTGCAGTAGCATGCTCACCATCATAAATATTCGGAAATTGTTTAAAATTCTGCCATACGCAGAAAACTTGCACCGAACATCAATCATCATTGCCAAAGCCATCATTGACACAATGCATAATGTTTACAACTTCAATGATTCACATTTGTAACACATTTATCGACACAGCTTCGAGCGAAGAGACGATCGGGTAATTAAAAATTAAATACCCCGACGCTTACATACTTCCACAAAATAAGCTAAATTAAAACATGTCCGATCGCAGAACATCTACAACAGATCCGTGTTAATTAAAATGTCGTGAACATCAATCTATTGATTATCATTGAAGGAAGTTGCTATAATAATCTGAAATCTTATTAAACAAAACATGCACACATCAGAACGTGCAGCCACATTATGAGATCTTACAAAAAAACGAGCAGTTACCCACCAAAAAGTTTCCAGCGCCGCATTAGTCAATTTCTCATGGAACCCCGGTAACATTCCATCACCGACTTTTCGCAAACCTACGGTGGGAGACCCCACGCCACCTTTCACGGTCTTTCTCCCCTCGATCTGTTGTTTTATTATTTTTTCAAAATTTTTCTATAATTTTTCTATATTCTGGGCCTGAGTTTGTCTGTCTCGCTCTGAGGCTGCAGCAGAGTTAAGGGGCGCGAGCATTGTGGGAGTGTGACGTCAGGCCACTTTCGCAAACTTTTTTACTAGGGACATGCAGATTACTCTTTTTGTCGCTAGATTGACTGGTTTTTCCCCAATAACTGTTATGGCAATATATAATTGATTCAACTGCAGTCTACCCTACATAACTAACAGAGATATTTAAACTTTAGACAGACTTAATATGATAATAAATATATGGGTAAACAAAGCAAGATAAATAAGCATTTATATTACAATTTCACATGTATCATAATTATAGTCTATATATTATTCTGATCAATAGGCCTATATGTTTGAAGAATATTCATGTTATTTTCGATGTAAATTTTATTATAGCCTATTGATTTGGCATTGTTTGTGGTGAATATGATAAGTGAGGCATATGTATTGAATAAAGACGTGTTTTATGTCAAAACACCTATCTCAAATATTTGGACAATATTGCTTAATCAACCATTACACACGGATTATATCCAGAGGAACGTGTATAGGCCTGTAGGTAGCCTATGTTTGACTAACTAATAGCCTACTTCTGTGCTTTGCAAGTAATCGTACTCATTGCTTTATTCATATTGGTCTGTTTATTCGTTTATGTTTATGTTTTATAATACTGAACGAATCATTTAGAAATATATATAGAGTTTAAAGTTTGTAGAATTATTCATAATTCATGTAATTTCATAAGTAACTTCGAAATATAATTTGAAGTGGCCTATAGATGTTTTAAAATTGTAAATTTAAAAAAAAAGCTTATTAAAATGTTTAAGGGTATGAAATCTCGTCTCATGTCATTTCATAAGTAACTCATTAATTAACTGTGCAGACATTATACTAAATTGAGTAGTTAAATTGTGATGTATATTTTTTAAACATAATGAACACATCAAAACATCTATTATTCTCCAGCAACTTTTCATATTTTAGGGGACTTAAATTCACTGCTACAAAAATAACACCACACACAGAAGGTCACACACACAGAAGGTCACACACACAGAAGTGCGAGAAATTCAGCTCTTCACTCAAATGCCATCAGCTCTGGAATGTGTAGTGCGGGTCCCACGTGCGATGCTCTGGTGGTCCCATTTCACCTTGTGTTTTGGGGCGAAAGAATTACTTCCAGGGCGTATCAACCCGTTTCCTCATCACCCCAACCCCCTCCCCATACGCTTCCAAACCGCGGATGGATGTGTTTGTGTATAAGAGAGAGAGTAGGGGGTGGGGGAGCAAGTCTTCAATAAGCCTTTGGTTCAATGGAGTGGGGGAAAACACATTTTTGTTGGTAGCCAAGGAAATACCTCCTAACCATATTAGCCTACCTGTTCCAACAGTGTTCACTAATATGGATAATAAGATAATACATTGCAATGTCAAAGGCAAATTAAAAGTATCAAGACAACGATTCATAATTTGGACTGATAAAAACATCTGATAGTTGGACACCAAATATTCGGGGGTTGTTTGAGAAATAGGTTTATGTTGAAAGGGTGGTGTTGATATGTGTTGTAATTGGAAGAAATGTTCGGATGAACTATGTCAAACAACTTTAAATCACTTTAACTAACTTTTGCGTATTTATGAGCTTTTGAAAACTAAAATGTATAGTTTGTAGTCATGAACCACACTAGTGGCAGATCTGGATAAATACACAGCATCATGAATAGTCTACTGTAGCCTAAACGAATTCCTAATTTATGCAAATATACATGTATTTGGATTAAGTTTTGAAAGTATCGATAGAAAAATATTTTTGTAACAAATAGCCCATACTTATTTCCAACTCAAACCACCTAATAGCCTATTCTAAATGATCTTTCAACAAGTAGAATGTGAATTGTTCAACACGATCTTCATACCTTCTCATGGCTTTATAGAAATTACGTTTTACAGTAATTTGTTCCTGTATGTCTTGTACAAATGTACCTGTTAGAAAAACATTCGTTTTTAAATGAGCTGAGTATTTTTTTTAAAGGTAAGATTAAGAAAGAAGTACTGTGGTAGGGAATCTATTTCTTTGTACTCTTTGTGATTAAAGTCGTTGCAGTACTAATATGATATATATCTCTGATGTTCATGTTTCCTATTAAATATTGGGATTCTTAACCCCTAGTATATTTGGATCTAGGTTAAACTGTTTGGATAGAATTTGGAACGTGGAATCATGGGATGTACCATACAGGAACTATTTATGATTCCCTGTCATTCACTGAATTGATTCAACTGAAAAATCATAATGACATAATAACTTTGATAATAACTATAATAAAATCTGTTTCATTTCAGTAATGTATTGATATGTTATTCATTTGAGGAGGTCCCTTTATGATCCATTTTGTATTTTTATTTAGTAATCAAACACCTATAGGCTATTAATTATTCTTTTACGATGTTTAAAATGGAGTTTACCAACTTCAACATGAGACTATATTGTGGAGGAGTTTATAGTGAGATTACAGTGTGGATGAAGAAATTCACAACCTACCTTTAGCCTTTTAAACCTTAAAAAGTCATGGAATAGTATATAACAAACAAACAAAACCACACCAAGAGAGGTTTTAGATTCCCAAACTCTTCTAATTCAAACAATTCAACTTCTCAAATAAATGATAAGAAATTCCATAGTGACAAATCGCTTTATGCGAAACATATGCTACAGTAACATAAACATGTGAATGTAGGATATGAATATCCCAGTAAAGTGACTCAACAGTTAATATGTTCTGATACTTGTAGTTAAAGAAGAGGACAATAGAAAATCTATCCCGCAGCACAACTTTTGACAGGAAGATTTTGAGAGACTGACGTGGGTGATGGGTGAGTAAACACACACACATTACACTCTCAGAAAATAACACATTTAAAAACTGTCTGACACCGTTTGTCCACGTAGGGAAGTCCTCTGAAAAGTTTCTATTTGGAACCTCGGGTTCTATCTGACCCGAAAAGACTTCAGGGGTTTTCCTACATGGACAAGTGGTGCCACATAGCAGTCTTTTATTTCTAAGCGGGTAGACAGAAACAAGTCTGTTTGAGTATCAAACTAATTGATCCGCTGCTGCTGTTTTACATAAAGGTTCCCACATTACTTAGTGAAAATGTTTGTGCTACTTTCCCCTTCAAGACTCTAAATACAGAATAGAAAGTGTAGCCTATAAGAATACATCAGAGAGAGAGAGAGAGAGAGAGAGAGAGAGTGTGGGGAGAGGAGGAAAAGAGAAACGATTTCCCAGCAGAACTTGTCTGCTTTCATTATGTGACTGGTTATTTCTTACTGTGTGGTTGGGCCACATTCAGGTTGATTGCTGTTGAGTGGTGGTCTGTCATTTAGAGTTGTAGATCGATTTTAAATTACCCTATGGAACGCCACATAGTGCCTGCCATGGTAGCTAGCTCCTCTTCCTCCCTACTCTCTCCATCCCAAAACTGCTCATACAAACCACCATGAACAACAAGAGTAGAGTGAGTTTCAAAGCAGGGCAGGCACTCCCCCAGTCTCAGCCCAGCCTATACCACACACCTAATTAACTCTGATTAAATGTTGGATCTGGGACGCCATTTTGGGCTTTCAGATGCAATGATGACAAGAGACAAGAAAGGGACCTGCCTAAATAAACTCAATAGAGTTGTGGGGCATTGGGAACATATGGATGTGTTTATGGATAAATAGCCATGCAGTAGTCTAATCCCGAACTGTGAGGGTCAGTAGTCATGCAGTAGTCATGCAGTAGTCTAATCCCGAACTGTGAGGATCAGTAGTCATGCAGTAGTCTAATCCACAAACTGTGAGGATCAGTAGTCATGCAGTAGTCATGCAGTAGTCTAATCACAAACTATTAGGATCAGTAGTCATGCAGTAGTCTAATCCCAAACTGTGAGGATCAGTAGTCATGCAGTAGTCTAATCCCAAACTGTGAGGATCAGTAGTCATGCAGTAGTCTAATCCCAAACTGTGAGGATCAGTAGTCATGCAGTAGTCTAATCCCAAACTGTAAGGATTAGTAGCCATGCAGTAGTCTAATCCCAAACTATTAGGATCAGTAGTCATGCAGTAGTCTAATCCCAAACTGTGAGGATCAGTAGTCATGCAGTAGTCTAATCCCGAACTGTGAGGATCAGTAGTCATGCAGTAGTCTAATCCAAAACTGTAAGGATCAGTAGCCATGCAGTAGTCATGCAGTAGTCTAATCCAAAACTGTAAGGATCAGTAGCCATACAGTAGTCTAATCCCAAACTATAAGGATCAGTAGCCATGCAGTAGTCTAATCCCAAACTGTAAGGATCAGTAGCCATGCAGTAGTCTAATCCCAAACTATAAGGATCAGTAGCCATGCAGTAGTCTAATCCCAAACTGTAAGGATCAGTAGCCATGCAGTAGTCTAATCCCAAACTGTAAGGATCAGTAGCCATGCAGTAGTCTAATCCCAAACTGTGAGGATCAGTAGCCATGCAGTAGTCTAATCCCAAACTGTGAGGATCAGTAGTCATGCAGTAGTCTAATCCCAAACTGTAAGGATCAGTAGTCATGCAGTAGTCTAATCCCAAACTGTAAGGATCAGTAGTCATGCAGTAGTCATGTAGTAGTCTAATCCCAAACTGTAAGGATCAGTAGCCATGCAGTAGTCTAATCCCGAACTGTAAGGATCAGTAGCCATGCAGTAGTCTAATCCCAAACTATAAGGATCAGTAGCCATGCAGTAGTCTAATCCCAAACTGTAAGGATTAGTAGACATGCAGTAGTCTAATCCCAAACTATTAGGATCAGTAGCCATGCAGTAGTCTAACAAAAACTGTAAGGATCAGTAGCCATGCAGTAGTCTAATCCCAAACTGTAAGGATTAGTAGCCATGCAGTAGTCTAATCCCAAACTATTAGGATCAGTAGCCATGCAGTAGTCTAACTCAAACTGTAACGATCAGTAGCCATGCAGTAGTTTAATCCCAAACTATTAGGATCAGTAGCCATGCAGTAGTCTAATCCCAAACTGTAAGGATCAGTAGTTATACAGTAGTCTAATCCCAAACTGTAAGGATCAGTAGCCATGCAGTAGTCTAATCCCAAACTATAAGGATCAGTAGCCATGCAGTAGTCTAATCCCAAACTATAAGGATCAGTAGCCATGCAGTAGTCTAATCCCAAACTATTAGGATCAGTAGCCATACAGTAGTCTAATCCCGAACTGTAAGGATCAGTAGCCATGCAGTAGTCTAATCCCAAACTATAAAGATCAGTAGCCATGCAGTAGTCTAATCCCAAACTGTGAGGATCAGTAGCCATGCAGTAGTCTAATCCCAAACTGTAAGGATCAGTAGCCATGCAGTAGTCTAATCCCAAACTATAAGGATCAGTAGCCATGCAGTAGTCTAATCCCAAACTGTGAGGATCAGTAGCCATGCAGTAGTCTAATCCCAAACTGTAAGGATCAGTAGTTATACAGTAGTCTAATCCCAAACTGTAAGGATCAGTAGCCATGCAGTAGTCTAATCCCAAACTATAAGGATCAGTAGCCATGCAGTAGTCTAATCCCAAACTATAAGGATCAGTAGCCATGCAGTAGTCTAATCCCAAACTATTAGGATCAGTAGCCATACAGTAGTCTAATCCCGAACTGTAAGGATCAGTAGCCATGCAGTAGTCTAATCCCAAACTATAAGGATCAGTAGCCATGCAGTAGTCTAATCCCAAACTATAAGGATCAGTAGCCATGCAGTAGTCTAATCCCAAACTATTAGGATCAGTAGCCATACAGTAGTCTAATCCCAAACTGTAAGGATCAGTAGCCATGCAGTAGTCTAATCCCAAACTATAAGGATCAGTAGCCATGCAGTAGTCTAATCCCAAACTGTGAGGATCAGTAGCCATGCAGTAGTCTAATCCCAAACTGTAAGGATCAGTAGCCATGCAGTAGTCTAATCCCAAACTATAAGGATCAGTAGCCATACAGTAGTCTAATCCCGAACTGTAAGGATCAGTAGCCATGCAGTAGTCTAATCCCAAACTATAAGGATCAGTAGCCATGCAGTAGTCTAATCCCAAACTGTAAGGATCAGTAGTTATACAGTAGTCTAATCCCAAACTGTAAGGATCAGTAGCCATGCAGTAGTCTAATCCCAAACTATAAGGATCAGTAGCCATGCAGTAGTCTAATCCCAAACTATAAGGATCAGTAGCCATGCAGTAGTCTAATCCCGAACTGTAAGGATCAGTAGCCATGCAGTAGTCTAATCCCAAACTATAAGGATCAGTAGCCATGCAGTAGTCTAATCCCAAACTGTGAGGATCAGTAGCCATGCAGTAGTCTAATCCCAAACTGTAAGGATCAGTAGCCATGCAGTAGTCTAATCCCAAACTATAAGGATCAGTAGCCATACAGTAGTCTAATCACGAACTATAAGGATCAGTAGCCATGCAGTAGTCTAATCCCAAACTATAAGGATCAGTAGCCATGCAGTAGTCTAATCCCAAACTGTGAGGATCAGTAGCCATGCAGTAGTCTAATCCCAAACTGTAAGGATCAGTAGCCATGCAGTAGTCTAATCCCAAACTGTAAGAATCAGTAGCCATACAGTAGTCTAATCCCGAACTGTAAGGATCAGTAGCCATGCAGTAGTCTAATCCCAAACTATAAAGATCAGTAGCCATGCAGTAGTCTAATCCCAAACTGTGAGGATCAGTAGCCATGCAGTAGTCTAATCCCAAACTGTAAGAATCAGTAGCCATACAGTAGTCTAATCCCGAACTGTAAGGATCAGTAGCCATGCAGTAGTCTAATCCCAAACTATAAGGATCAGTAGCCATACAGTAGTCTAATCCCAAACAGTTTCTAGTGTTATCCCAATTCACCTCTTCCTCACATTCTACTTTGAGCTTCTTTCTAAACATCAGCCACATCCCAAACTGGTGGTGTTCCCTTCCCAGGCCCCCTTGCCATCTCAGAATAAAAAGACAGAAAAACAGGCATCAATGAATACAATGGCAATTAGTAGGGGACGATTTGTTCCCATCTGGAGTGTATTTCCTCACCAGTGGAATACTCAGCCATCCCTTCGTCTAGGCCCAGAGTACTTGATTGTTGGGAAATTAGTATAGCGTTTTTTTTATTTCTATGTGTTTGGTATTAAAACAGACGGGTGGTTTATGTTACCAGAGACAGGCGATAAACAGCTTAGACGCATAGTTTAACCACCAAAAGAGCCATCACCGCCTGCCAGTGCCAGAGATGTTAGGATACGGTGAGAGGGAAAATGTTTGGCTCTCTGTCCTTGTACAATGCAAGAAGGATCTGCCATTTGCCCTGGTTGTTCTATCCCACATATTGAGTAAATGTGTTCCCAGCCCTGCTTATGCTTCAATGGATGTGAGAAATGTATTTCCCCAGCTCATATTCATGTGTTTGATTGCTATGTTTTCGTAAAGAATTCTAATGCTCGGTAATCATGGTTGTGGTCATGTACAGTAAGATAATGTACACTACGTCATGTACAGTAAGATAATGTTCACTACGTCATGTTCAGTAAGAATGAAGACATTGTGTTACACTTTGAGAGAGCAAAATAAACAGATTTTGATTCATTTCTTTCCCCTCACCCTTTTCTCCCAACCCTCCCTCAATCACCTGTATCTGGTTGTCACGCCCTGACCATAGAGAGCCATTGTTTCTCTATGGTGAAGTAGGTCAGGACGTGAATGGGGGTGATCTAGTTTATTTATTTCTATGTGGTGTTCTAGTTTATTTTCTATGTTGGTGATTTTGTATGATTCCCAATTAGAGGCAGCTGGTAATCGTTGTCTCTAATTGGGGATCATATTTAAGTAGCTGTTTTTCCCACCTGTGTTTGTGGGATATTGTTTTGTGTTTGTGCATCACTTCGTCACGTTTCGTTGTTTCTTTATTTTCTGTTTTGTGCTAAATTTCACTATAATAAATCATGTGGAACACAACATCCGCTGTGCCTTGGTCCGTTTCTACACACGACCGTGACACTGGATCCCAGAATTGTGTTTAGACAATGGTTTTCCATTGACAGGACAGTAGCATGTTGGCTCATTTGGCTGTGATTCTATAGGGAACACGTCACTCCCCCCCAAAAAAATCACTTTAATTCAGTGTTAACAATATTCAACAGACACACAAGTTAGGCTAAAGCTGTAATTAACAACAGTGGAACACTAGCAACTGTACTTGTGTATGGATTTCAAACACACACACACACACACACACACACACACACACACACACACACACACACACACACACACACACACACACACACACACACACACACACACACACACACACACACACACACACACACACACACACACACACACACACACACACACACACAACCAGACAAGCCCTTTTGAGTAACACCAACCAATACAATAGAGCCACATACACTTTGTAAGCCACTAAGGGAGACACAAATGAAATTATAGCAGTTCAGCTGCAGGTCTCTTCACAAAACATATTTGGTTACACTCAGGAGAGGTGGCAAAATAACTTACTAAATCCCTTTAGAAGTTGACTGTTAAACAGGGTTTGAGACCTTGTTTTAGGAGTGACTGTTAAACAGGGTTTGAGACCTTGTTTTAGGAGTGACTGTTAAACAGAGTTTGAGACCTTGTTTTAGGAGTGACTGTTAAACAGGGTTTGAGACCTTGTTTTAGGAGTGACTGTTAAACAGGGTTTGAGACCTTGCTTTAGGAGTGACTGTTAAACAGGGTTTGAGCCCTTGTTTTAGGAGTGACTGTTAAACAGGGTTTGAGACCTTGCTTTAGGAGTGACTGTTAAACAGGGTTTGAGACCTTGTTTTAGGAGTGACTGTTAAACAGGGTTTGAGCCCTTGTTTTAGGAGTGACTGTTAAACAGAGTTTGAGACCTTGTTTTAGGAGTGACTGTTAAACAGGGTTTGAGACCTTGCTTTAGGAGTGACTGTTAAACAGGGTTTGAGACCTTGCTTTAGGAGTGACTGTTAAACAGGGTTTGAGACATTGTTTTAGGAGTGACTGTTAAACAGGGTTTGAGACCTTGCTTTAGGAGTGACTGTTAAACAGGGTTTGAGACCTTGCTTTAGGAGTGACTGTTAAACAGGGTTTGAGACCTTGTTTTAGGAGTGACTGTTAAACAGGGTTTGAGACCTTGCTTTAGGAGTGACTGTTAAACAGGGTTTGAGACCTTGCTTTAGGAGTGACTGTTAAACAGGGTTTGAGACCTTGTTTTAGGAGTGACTGTTAAACAGGGTTTGAGACCTTGTTTTGATGTTAGATTGAATGAATGTAACTTCATGTGGAAGTGCACACGTTATATTACAAGGCAGAATAAATATGTAATAACGTAGTGGTACTATGGTAACAAGTAATAGTTACTCACAATGACAACATACCCCTACATTTGTTGAATTGGCTTGGTAATGACCTAGGTAGGGAGGTATCGTAGGAGAGGTTAGTAGTGACTGAGTACTTTTGATGAGGTGTGGTATCATCAAGAGACAGTCTACACCAGCAGTCTGCAGTAGGTTGATAAGGCAGAAGGGTGGACCCAGTATTGCCTGTCAAACCAGAAATACATCATAACCTTGTCATGCCGCAAGAGGGGAAACCAATCCTGATGTCAGTAAAGTACAACACTGAAATAAGATTCCCTTAAATACCTTTGATCTACCTGGTTTCCTTATCGCTCAGTCTCTTTCCATGCTAGCAATGTAGTGTGTTGTGTGTTGAGTACAGCTTTAAAAAGTATTCAGTCTACATGCTGTCCTCTTTGGTCCTCTGGGGAGTGTTAAAGCAAGGACGGTGTGACATCACTGCTAGTCAACAGGCGGAAAGGTCAACCACCTCTTCCATATACGCAGGAGGACATAAGACTGTGTTGGAGAGAGAGGGGAGCTTCATAGAGACAAGGTAGAGAGAGGGGGCTTCATAGAGACAAGGTAGAGTGAGGGGAGCTTCATAGAGACAAGGTAGAGAGAGGGGGCTACATAGAGACAAGGTAGAGAGAGGGGGCTTCATAGAGACAAGGTAGAGTGAGGGGAGCTTCATAGAGACAAGGTAGAGAGAGGGGAGCTTCATAGAGACAAGGTAGAGAGAGGGGGCTACATAGAGACAAGGTAGAGAGAGGGGGCTACATAGAGACAAGGTAGAGAGAGGGGGCTACATAGAGACAAGGTAGAGAGAGGGGGCTACATAGAGACAAGGTAGAGAGAGGGGGCTACATAGAGACAAGGTAGAGAGAGGGGGCTACATAGAGACAAGGTAGAGAGAGGGGGCTACATAGAGACAAGGTAGAGAGAGGGGGCTACATAGAGACAAGGTAGAGAGAGGGGGCTACATAGAGACAAGGTAGAGTGAGGGGAGCTTCATAGAGACAAGGTAGAGAGAGGGGGCTTCATAGAGACAAGGTAGAGTGAGGGGAGCTTCATAGAGACAAGGTAGAGAGAGGGGAGCTTCATAGAGACAAGGTAGAGAGAGGGGGCTAACAAGGTAGAGAGAGGGAGCTTCATAGAGACAAGGTAGAGTGAGGGGGCTTCATAGAGACAAGGTAGAGAGAGGGGAGCTTCATAGAGACAAGGTAGAGAGAGGGGGCTAACAAGGTAGAGAGAGGGGAGCTTCATAGAGACAAGGTAGAGTGAGGGGGCTTCATAGAGACAAGGTAGAGTGAGGGGGCTTCATAGAGACAAGGTAGAGTGAGGGGGCTTCATAGAGACAAGGTAGAGTGAGGGGGCTTCATAGAGACAAGGTAGAGTGAGGGGGCTTCATAGAGACAAGGTAGAGAGAGGGGAGCTACATAGAGACAAGGTAGAGAGAGGGGGCTACATAGAGACAAGGTAGAGAGAGAGGGCTACATAGAAACAAGGTAGAGAGAGGGGGCTTCATAGAGACAAGGTAGAGAGAGGGGAGCTTCATAGAGACAAGGTAGAGAGAGGGGAGCTTCATAGAGACAAGGTAGAGTGAGGGGAGCTTCATAGAGACAAGGTAGAGAGAGGGTACTTTATAGAGACAAGGTAGAGAGAGGGGGCTACATAGAGACAAGGTAGAGAGAGGGGAGCTTCATAGAGACAAGGTAGAGTGAGGGGAGCTTCATAGAGACAAGGTAGAGAGAGGGTACTTTATAGAGACAAGGTAGAGAGAGGGGGCTACATAGAGACAAGGTAGAGAGAGGTGGCTTCATAGAGACAAGGTAGAGTGAGGGGGCTTCATAGAGACAAGGTAGAGAGAGGTGGCTTCATAGAGACAAGGTAGAGTGAGGGGGCTTCATAGAGACAAGGTAGTGAGAGGGGAGCTTCATAGAGACAAGGTAGAGAGAGGGGGCTACATAGAGACAAGGTAGAGAGAGGGGGCTACATAGAGACGCTACGGTCACAAGACGCAGGCCTCCTAATTGTCCCTAGAATTTCTAAGCAAACAGCTGGAGGCAGGGCTTTCTCCTATAGAGCTCCATTTTTATGGAACGGTCTGCCTACCCATGTCAGAGACGCAAACTCGGTCTCAACCTTTAAGTCTTTACTGAAGACTCATCTCTTCAGTGGGTCATATGATTGAGTGTAGTCTGGCCCAGGAGTGGGAAGGTGAACGGAAAGGCTCTGGAGCAACGAACCGCCCTTGCTGTCTCTGCCTGGCCGGTTCCCCTCTTTCCACTGGGATTCTCTGCCTCTAACCCTATTACAGGGGCTGAGTCACTGGCTTGCTGGGGCTCTCTCATGCCGTCCCTGGAGGGGGTGCGTCACCTGAGTGGGTTGATTCACTGTTGTGGTCATCCTGTCTGGGTTGGCGCCCCCCCCTTGGGTTGTGCCGTGGCGGAGATCTTTGTGGGCTATACTCAGCCTTGTCTCAGGATGGTAAGTTGGTGGTTGAAGATATCCCTCTAGTGGTGTGGGGGCTGTGCTTTGGCAAAGTGGGTGGGGTTATATCCTTCCTGTTTGGCCCTGTCCGGGGGTGTCCTCGGATGGGGCCACAGTGTCTCCTGACCCCTCCTGTCTCAGCCTCCAGTATTTATGCTGCATTAGTTTATGTGTCGGGGGGCTGGGTTCAGTTTGTTATATCTGGAGTACTTCTCCTGTCCTATTCGGTGTCCTGTGTGAATCTAAGTGTGCGTTCTCTAATTCTCTCCTTCTCTCTTTCTTTCTCTCTCTCGGAGGACCTGAGCCCTAGGACCATGCCCCAGGACTACCTGACATGATGACTCCTTGCTGTCCCCAGTCCACCTGGCCATGCTGCTGTTCCAGTTTCAACTGACCTGAGCCCTAGGACCATGCCCCAGGACTACCTGACATGATGACTCCTTGCTGTCCCCAGTCCACCTGGCCATGCTGCTGCTCCAGTTTCAACTTCCACCTGACTGTGCTGCTGCTCCAGTTTCAACTGTTCTGCCTTATTATTATTCGACCATGCTGGTCATTTATGAACATTTGAACATCTTGGCCATGTTCTGTTATAATCTCCACCCGGCACAGCCAGAAGAGGACTGGCCACCCCACATAGCCTGGTTCCTCTCTAGGTTTCTTCCTAGGTATTGGCCTTTCTAGGGAGTTTTTCCTAGCCACCGTGCTTCTACACCTGCATTGCTTGCTGTTTGGGGTTTTAGGCTGGGTTTCTGTACAGCACTTTGAGATATCAGCTGATGTACGAAGGGCTATATAAATAAATTTGATTTGATTTGATTTGAGACAAGGTAGAGAGAGGTGGCTTCATAGAGACAAGGTAGAGTGAGGGGGCTTCATAGAGACAAGGTAGAGAGAGGTGGCTTCATAGAGACAAGGTAGAGTGAGGGGAGCTTCATAGAGACAAGGTAGAGAGAGGGGAGCTTCATAGAGACAAGGTAGAGTGAGGGGGCTACATAGAGACAAGGTAGAGAGAGGGGAGCTTGATAGAGACAAGGTAGAGAGAGGGGAGCTTCATAGAGACAAGGTAGAGAGAGGTGGCTTCATAGAGACAAGGTATAGAGAGGTGGCTTCATAGAAACAAGGTAGAGAGAGGTGGCTTCATAGAGACAAGGTAGAGAGAGGGTACTTTATAGAGACAAGGTAGAGAGAGGGGAGCTTCATAGAGACAAGGTAGAGTGAGGGGGCTTCATAGAGACAAGGTAGAGAGAGGGGGCTACATAGAGACAAGGTAGAGAGAGGGGGCTACATAGAGACAAGGTAGAGAGAGGGGGCTACATAAAGACAAGGTAGAGAGAGGAGGCTACATAGAGACAAGGTAGAGAGAGGGGAGCTTCATAGAGACAAGGTAGAGAGGGGGTACTTTATAGAGACAAGGTAGAGAGAGGGGGGCTACATAGAGACAAGGTAGAGAGAGGGGACTACATAGAGACAAGGTAGAGAGAGGGGGCTACATAGAGACAAGGTAGAGAGAGGGGGCTACATAGAGACAAGGTAGAGAGAGGGGGCTACATAGAGACAAGGGTAGAGAGAGGGGGCTACATAGAGACAAGGTAGAGAGAGGGGAGCTTCATAGAGACAAGGTAGAGAGAGGGTACTTTATAGAGACAAGGTAGAGAGAGGGGGCTACATAGAGACAAGGTAGAGAGAGGGGGCTACATAGAGACAAGGTATAGAGAGGGGCTACATAGAGACAAGGTAGAGAGAGGGGACTACATAGAGACAAGGTAGAGAGAGGGGGTTACATAGAGACAAGGTAGAGAGAGGGGGCTACATAGAGACAAGGTAGAGAGAGGGGGCTACATAAAGACAAGGTAGAGAGAGGGGGCTACATAGAGACAAGGTAGAGAGAGGGGAGCTTCATAGAGACAAGGTAGAGAGGGGGTACTTTATAGAGACAAGGTAGAGAGAGGGGGCTTCATAGAGACAAGGTAGAGAGAGGGTACTTTATAGAGACAAGGTAGAGAGAGGGGAGCTTCATAGAGACAAGGTAGAGTGAGGGGGCTTCATAGAGACAAGGTAGAGAGAGGGGGCTACATAGAGACAAGGTAGAGAGAGGGGGCTACATAGAGACAAGGTAGAGAGAGGGGGCTACATAAAGACAAGGTAGAGAGAGGAGGCTACATAGAGACAAGGTAGAGAGAGGGGAGCTTCATAGAGACAAGGTAGAGAGGGGGTACTTTATAGAGACAAGGTAGAGAGAGGGGGCTACATAGAGACAAGGTAGAGAGAGGGGACTACATAGAGACAAGGTAGAGAGAGGGGGCTACATAGAGACAAGGTAGAGAGAGGGGGCTACATAGAGACAAGGTAGAGAGAGGGGGCTACATAGAGACAAGGTAGAGAGAGGGGGCTACATAGAGACAAGGTAGAGAGAGGGGAGCTTCATAGAGACAAGGTAGAGAGAGGGTACTTTATAGAGACAAGGTAGAGAGAGGGGGCTACATAGAGACAAGGTAGAGAGAGGGGGCTACATAGAGACAAGGTAGAGAGAGGGGCTACATAGAGACAAGGTAGAGAGAGGGGGACTACATAGAGACAAGGTAGAGAGAGGGGGCTACATAGAGACAAGGTAGAGAGAGGGGGCTACATAGAGACAAGGTAGAGAGAGGGGGCTACATAGAGACAAGGTAGAGAGAGGGGGCTACATAGAGACAAGGTAGAGAGAGGGGGCTACATAGAGACAAGGTAGAGAGAGGGGAGCTTCATAGAGACAAGGTAGAGAGAGGGTACTTTATAGAGACAAGGTAGAGAGAGGGGGCTACATAGAGACAAGGTAGAGAGAGGGGGCTACATAGAGACAAGGTAGAGAGAGGGGCTACATAGAGACAAGGTAGAGAGAGGGGACTACATAGAGACAAGGTAGAGAGAGGGGGCTACATAGAGACAAGGTAGAGAGAGGGGGCTACATAGAGACAAGGTAGAGAGAGGGGAGCTACATAGAGACAAGGTAGAGAGAGGGGGCTTCATAGAAACAAGGTAGAGAGAGGGGGCTTCATAGAAACAAGGTAGAGAGAGAGGGCTACATAGAGACAATGTAGAGAGAGGGGGCTACATAGAGACAAGGTAGAGAGAGGGGGCTACATAGAGACAAGGTAGAGAGAGGGGGCTACATAGAGACAAGGTAGAGAGAGGGGGCTACATAGAGACAAGGTAGAGAGAGGGGGCTACATAGAGACAAGGTAGAGAGAGAGGGCTACATAGAGACAATGTAGAGAGAGGGGGCTACATAGAGACAAGGTAGAGAGAGGGGCTACATAAAGACAAGGTAGAGAGAGGGGGCTACATAGAGACAAGGTAGAGAGAGGGGAGCTTCATAGAGACAAGGTAGAGAGGTGGAGCTTCCTAGAGACAAGGTAGAGAGAGGGTACTTTATAGAGACAAGGTAGAGAGAGGGGGCTACATAGAGACAAGGTAGAGAGAGGGGAGCTTCATAGAGACAAGGTAGAGAGAGGGTACTTTATAGAGACAAGGTAGAGAGAGGGGGCTACATAGAGACAAGGTAGAGAGAGGGGGCTACATAGAGACAAGGTAGAGAGAGGGGACTACATAGAGACAAGGTAGAGAGAGGGGGCTACATAGAGACAAGGTAGAGAGAGGGGGCTACATAGAGACAAGGTAGAGAGAGGGGGCTACATAGAGACAAGGTAGAGAGAGGGGGCTACATAGAGACAAGGTAGAGAGAGGGTACTTTATAGAGACAAGGTAGAGAGAGGGTACTTTATAGAGACAAGGTAGAGAGAGGGTACTTTATAGAGACAAGGTAGAGAGAGGGGAGCTACATAGAGACAAGGTAGAGAGAGGGGGCTACATAGAGACAAGGTAGAGAAAGAGGGCTACATAGAGACAAGGTAGAGAGAGGGGGCTACATAGAGACAAGGTAGAGAGAGGGGAGCTTCATAGAGACAAGGTAGAGAGAGGGTACTTTATAGAGACAAGGTAGAGAGAGGGGGCTACATAGAGACAAGGTAGAGAGAGGGGGCTACATAGAGACAAGGTAGAGAGAGGGGACTACATAGAGACAAGGTAGAGAGAGGGGGCTACATAGAGACAAGGTAGAGAGAGGGGGCTATACATAGAGACAAGGTAAGAGAGAGGGGGCTACATAGAGACAAGGTAGAGAGAGGGGGCTACATAGAGACAAGGTAGAGAGAGGGTACTTTATAGAGACAAGGGTAGAGAGAGGGTACTTTATAGAGACAAGGTAGAGAGAGGGTACTTTATAGAGACAAGGTAGAGAGAGGGGGCTTCATAGAAACAAGGTAGAGAGAGGGGGCTTCATAGAAACAAGGTAGAGAGAGAGGGCTACATAGAGACAATGTAGAGAGAGGGGGCTACATAGAGACAAGGTAGAGAGAGGGGGCTACATAGAGACAAGGTAGAGAGAGGGGGCTACATAGAGACAAGGTAGAGAGAGGGGGCTACATAGAGACAAGGTAGAGAGAGGGGGCTACATAGAGACAAGTAGAGAGAGAGGGCTACATAGAGACAATGTAGAGAGAGGGGGCTACATAGAGACAAGGTAGAGAGAGGGGCTACATAAAGACAAGGTAGAGAGAGGGGGCTACATAGAGACAAGGTAGAGAGAGGGGAGCTTCATAGAGACAAGGTAGAGAGGTGGAGCTTCCTAGAGACAAGGTAGAGAGAGGGTACTTTATAGAGACAAGGTAGAGAGAGGGGGCTACATAGAGACAAGGTAGAGAGAGGGGAGCTTCATAGAGACAAGGTAGAGAGAGGGTACTTTATAGAGACAAGGTAGAGAGAGGGGGCTACATAGAGACAAGGTAGAGAGAGGGGGCTACATAGAGACAAGGTAGAGAGAGGGGACTACATAGAGACAAGGTAGAGAGAGGGGGCTACATAGAGACAAGGTTAGAGAGAGGGGGCTACATAGAGACAAGGTAGAGAGAGGGGGCTACATAGAGACAAGGTAGAGAGAGGGGGGCTACATAGAGACAAGGTAGAGAGAGGGTACTTTATAGAGACAAGGTAGAGAGAGGGTACTTTATAGAGACAAGGTAGAGAGAGGGTACTTTATAGAGACAAGGTAGAGAGAGGGGAGCTACATAGAGACAAGGTAGAGAGAGGGGGGCTACATAGAGACAAGGTAGAGAAAGAGGGCTACATAGAGACAAGGTAGAGAGAGGGGGCTACATAGAGACAAGGTAGAGAGAGGGGAGCTTCATAGAGACAAGGTAGAGAGAGGGTACTTTATAGAGACAAGGTAGAGAGAGGGGGCTACATAGAGACAAGGTAGAGAGAGGGGGCTACATAGAGACAAGGTAGAGAGAGGGGACTACATAGAGACAAGGTAGAGAGAGGGGGCTACATAGAGACAAGGTAGAGAGAGGGGGCTACATAGAGACAAGGTAGAGAGAGGGGGCTACATAGAGACAAGGTAGAGAGAGGGGGCTACATAGAGACAAGGTAGAGAGAGGGTACTTTATAGAGACAAGGTAGAGAGAGGGTACTTTATAGAGACAAGGTAGAGAGAGGGTACTTTATAGAGACAAGGTAGAGAGGGTACTTCATAGAGACAAGGTAGAGAGAGGGTACTTTATAGAGACAAGGTATAGAGAGGGTACTTTATAGAGACAAGGTAGAGAGAGGGGGCTACATAGAGACAAGGTAGAGAGAGGGGACTACATAGAGACAAGGTAGAGAGAGGGGGCTACATAGAGACAAGGTAGAGAGAGGGTACTTTATAGAGACAAGGTAGAGAGAGGGTACTTTATAGAGACAAGGTAGAGAGAGGGGGGCTACATAGAGACAAGGTAGAGAGAGGGTACTTTATAGAGACAAGGTAGAGAGAGGGGGCTACATAGAGACAAGGTAGAGAGAGGGTACTTTATAGAGACAAGGTAGAGAGAGGGGGCTACATAGAGACAAGGTAGATAGAGATGGCTACATAGAGACAATGTAGAGAGAGGGGGCTACATAGAGACAAGGTAGAGAGAGGGGGCTACATAAAGACAAGGTAGAGAGAGGGGGCTACATAGAGACAAGGTAGAGAGAGGGAGCTTCATAGAGACAAGGTAGAGAGGTGGAGCTTCCTAGAGACAAGGTAGAGAGAGGGTACTTTATAGAGACAAGGTAGAAAGAGGGGGCTACATAGAGACAAGGTAGAGAGAGGGGACTACATAGAGACAAGGTAGAGAGAGGGGGCTACATAGAGACAAGGTAGAGAGAGGGGGCTACATAGAGACAAGGTAGAGAGAGGGGAGCTACATAGAGACAAGGTAGAGAGAGGGGGCTACATAGAGACAAGGTAAAGAAAGAGGGCTACATAGAGACAAGGTAGAGAGAGGGGGCTACATAGAGACAGGTAGAGAGAGGGGGCTACATAGAGACAAGGTAGAGAGAGGGGGCTACATAGAGACAAGGTAGAGAGAGGGGAGCTTCATAGAGAGAAGGTAGAGAGAGGGTACTTTATAGAGACAAGGTAGAGAGAGGGGGCTACATAGAGACAAGGTAGAGAGAGGGGGCTACATAGAGACAAGGTAGAGAGAGGGGGGCTACATAGAGACAAGGTAGAGAGAGGGGAGCTTCATAGAGAGAAGGTAGAGAGAGGGTACTTTATAGAGACAAGGTAGAGAGAGGGGGCTACATAGAGACAAGGTAGAGAGAGGGGGCTACATAGAGACAAGGTAGAGAGAGGGGGCTACATAGAGACAATGTAGAGAGAGGGTACTTTATAGAGACAAGGTAGAGAGAGGGGAGCTTCATAGAGACAAGGTAGAGTGAGGGGGCTTCATAGAGACAAGGTAGAGAGAGGGGGCTACATAGAGACAAGGTAGAGAGAGGGGCTACATAGAGACAAGGGTAGAGAGAGGGGGCTACATAAAGACAAGGTAGAGAGAGGAGGCTACATAAGACAAGGTAGAGAGAGGGGAGCTTCATAGAGACAAGGTAGAGAGGGGGTACTTTATAGAGACAAGGTAGAGAGAGGGGGCTACATAGAGACAAGGTAGAGAGAGGGGACTACATAGAGACAAGGTAGAGAGAGGGGGCTACATAGAGACAAGGTAGAGAGAGGGGGCTACATAGAGACAAGGTAGAGAGAGGGGGCTACATAGAGACAAGGTAGAGAGAGGGGGCTACATAGAGACAAGGTAGAGAGAGGGGAGCTTCATAGAGACAAGGTAGAGAGAGGTACTTTATAGAGACAAGGTAGAGAGAGGGGGCTACATAGAGACAAGGTAGAGAGAGGGGGCTACATAGAGACAAGGTAGAGAGAGGGGCTACATAGAGACAAGGTAGAGAGAGGGGACTACATAGAGACAAGGTAGAGAGAGGGGGGCTACATAGAGACAAGGTAGAGAGAGGGGGCTACATAGAGACAAGGTAGAGAGAGGGGGCTACATAGAGACAAGGTAGAGAGAGGGGGCTACATAGAGACAAGGTAGAGAGAGGGGGCTACATAGAGACAAGGTAGAGAGAGGGGAGCTTCATAGAGACAAGGTAGAGAGAGGGTACTTATAGAGACAAGGTAGAGAGAGGGGGCTACATAGAGACAAGGTAGAGAGAGGGGGCTACATAGAGACAAGGTAGAGAGAGGGGCTACATAGAGACAAGGTAGAGAGAGGGGACTACATAGAGACAAGGTAGAGAGAGGGGGCTACATAGAGACCAAGGTAGAGAGAGGGGGCTACATAGAGACAAGGTAGAGAGAGGGGAGCTACATAGAGACAAGGTAGAGAGAGGGGGCTTCATAGAAACAAGGTAGAGAGAGGGGGCTTCATAGAAACAAGGTAGAGAGAGAGGGCTACATAGAGACAATGTAGAGAGAGGGGGCTACATAGAGACAAGGTAGAGAGAGGGGGCTACATAGAGACAAGGTAGAGAGAGGGGGGCTACCATAGAGACAAGGTAGAGAGAGGGGGCTACATAGAGACAAGGTAGAGAGAGGGGGCTACATAGAGACAAGGTAGAGAGAGAGGGCTACATAGAGACAATGTAGAGAGAGGGGGCTACATAGAGACAAGGTAGAGAGAGGGGCTACATAAAGACAAGGTAGAGAGAGGGGGCTACATAGAGACAAGGTAGAGAGAGGGGAGCTTCATAGAAGACAAGGTAGAGAGGTGGAGCTTCCTAGAGACAAGGTAGAGAGAGGGTACTTTATAGAGACAAGGTAGAGAGAGGGGGCTACATAGAGACAAGGTAGAGAGAGGGGAGCTTCATAGAGACAAGGTAGAGAGAGGGTACTTTATAGAGACAAGGTAGAGAGAGGGGGCTACATAGAGACAAGGTAGAGAGAGGGGGCTACATAGAGACAAGGTAGAGAGAGGGGACTACATAGAGACAAGGTAGAGAGAGGGGGCTACATAGAGACAAGGTAGAGAGAGGGGGCTACATAGAGACAAGGTAGAGAGAGGGGGCTACATAGAGACAAGGTAGAGAGAGGGGGCTACATAGAGACAAGGTAGAGAGAGGGTACTTTATAGAGACAAGGTAGAGAGAGGGTACTTTATAGAGACAAGGTAGAGAGAGGGTACTTTATAGAGACAAGGTAGAGAGAGGGGAGCTACATAGAGACAAGGTAGAGAGAGGGGGCTACATAGAGACAAGGTAGAGAAAGAGGGCTACATAGAGACAAGGTAGAGAGAGGGGGCTACATAGAGACAAGGTAGAGAGAGGGGAGCTTCATAGAGACAAGGTAGAGAGAGGGTACTTTATAGAGACAAGGTAGAGAGAGGGGACTACATAGAGACAAGGTAGAGAGAGGGGGCTACATAGAGACAAGGTAGAGAGAGGGTACTTTATAGAGACAGGTAGAGAGAGGGTACTTTATAGAGACAAGGTAGAGAGAGGGGGCTACATAGAGACAAGGTAGAGAGAGGGTACTTTATAGAGACAAGGTAGAGAGAGGGGGCTACATAGAGACAAGGTAGAGAGAGGGTACTTTATAGAGACAAGGTAGAGAGAGGGGGCTACATAGAGACAAGGTAGATAGAGATGGCTACATAGAGACAATGTAGAGAGAGGGGGCTACATAGAGACAAGGTAGAGAGAGGGGGCTACATAAAGACAAGGTAGAGAGAGGGGGGCTACATAGAGACAAGGTAGAGAGAGGGGAGCTTCATAGAGACAAGGGTAGAGAGGTGGAGCTTCCTAGAGACAAGGTAGAGAGAGGGTACTTTATAGAGACAAGGTAGAAAGAGGGGGCTACATAGAGACAAGGTAGAGAGAGGGGACTACATAGAGACAAGGTAGAGAGAGGGGGGCTACATAGAGACAAGGTAGAGAGAGGGGGCTACATAGAGACAAGGTAGAGAGAGGGGAGCTACATAGAGACAAGGTAGAGAGAGGGGGCTACATAGAGACAAGGTAAAGAAAGAGGGCTACATAGAGACAAGGTAGAGAGAGGGGGGCTACATAGAGACAAGGTAGAGAGAGGGGGCTACATAGAGACAAGGTAGAGAGAGGGGGCTACATAGAGACAAGGTAGAGAGAGGGGAGCTTCATAGAGAGAAGGTAGAGAGAGGGTACTTTATAGAGACAAGGTAGAGAGAGGGGGCTACATAGAGACAAGGTAGAGAGAGGGGCTACATAGAGACAAGGTAGAGAGAGGGGGCTACATAGAGACAAGGTAGAGAGGGGGGAGCTTCATAGAGAGAAGGTAGAGAGAGGGTACTTTATAGAGACAAGGTAGAGAGAGGGGGCTACATAGAGACAAGGTAGAGAGAGGGGGCTACATAGAGACAAGGTAGAGAGAGGGGGCTACATAGAGACAATGTAGAGAGAGGGTACTTTATAGAGACAAGGTAGAGAGAGGGGAGCTTCATAGAGACAAGGTAGAGTGAGGGGGCTTCATAGAGACAAGGTAGAGAGAGGGGGCTACATAGAGACAAGGTAGAGAGAGGGGGCTACATAGAGACAAGGTAGAGAGAGGGGGCTACATAAAGACAAGGTAGAGAGAGGAGGCTACATAGAGACAAGGTAGAGAGAGGGGAGCTTCATAGAGACAAGGTAGAGAGGGGGGTACTTTATAGAGACAAGGTAGAGAGAGGGGGGCTACATAGAGACAAGGTAGAGAGAGGGGACTACATAGAGACAAGGTAGAGAGAGGGGGCTACATAGAGACAAGGTAGAGAGAGGGGGCTACATAGAGACAAGGTAGAGAGAGGGGCTACATAGAGACAAGGTAGAGAGAGGGGGCTACATAGAGACAAGGTAGAGAGAGGGAGCTTCATAGAGACAAGGTAGAAGAGGGGTACTTTATAGAGAACAAGGTAGAGAGAGGGGGCTACATAGAGACAAGGGTAGAGAGAGGGGGGCTACATAGAGACAAGGTAGAGAGAGGGGCTACATAGAGACAAGGTAGAGAGAGGGGACTACATAGAGACAAGGGTAGAGAGAAGGGGGCTACATAGAGACAAGGTAGAGAGAGGGGGCTACATAGAGACAAGGTAGAGAGAGGGGGCTACATAGAGACAAGGTAGAGAGAGGGGGCTACATAGAGACAAGGTAGAGAGAGGGGGCTACATAGAGACAAGGTAGAGAGAGGGGAGCTTCATAGAGACAAGGTAGAGAGAGGGTACTTTATAGAGACAAGGTAGAGAGAGGGGGCTACATAGAGACAAGGTAGAGAGAGGGGGCTACATAGAGACAAGGTAGAGAGAGGGGCTACATAGAGACAAGGTAGAGAGAGGGGACTACATAGAGACAAGGTAGAGAGAGGGGGCTACATAGAGACAAGGTAGAGAGAGGGGGCTACATAGAGACAAGGTAGAGAGAGGGGAGCTACATAGAGACAAGGTAGAGAGAGGGGCTTCATAGAAACAAGGTAGAGAGAGGGGGCTTCATAGAAACAAGGTAGAGAGAGAGGGCTACATAGAGACAATGTAGAGAGAGGGGGCTACATAGAGACAAGGTAGAGAGAGGGGGCTACATAGAGACAAGGTAGAGAGAGGGGGCTACATAGAGACAAGGTAGAGAGAGGGGGCTACATAGAGACAAGGTAGAGAGAGGGGGCTACATAGAGACAAGGTAGAGAGAGAGGGCTACATAGAGACAATGTAGAGAGAGGGGGCTACATAGAGACAAGGTAGAGAGAGGGGCTACATAAAGACAAGGTAGAGAGAGGGGGCTACATAGAGACAAGGTAGAGAGAGGGGAGCTTCATAGAGACAAGGTAGAGAGGTGGAGCTTCCTAGAGACAAGGTAGAGAGAGGGTACTTTATAGAGACAAGGTAGAGAGAGGGGGCTACATAGAGACAAGGTAGAGAGAGGGGAGCTTCATAGAGACAAGGTAGAGAGAGGGTACTTTATAGAGACAAGGTAGAGAGAGGGGGCTACATAGAGACAAGGTAGAGAGAGGGGGCTACATAGAGACAAGGTAGAGAGAGGGGACTACATAGAGACAAGGTAGAGAGAGGGGGCTACATAGAGACAAGGTAGAGAGAGGGGGCTACATAGAGACAAGGTAGAGAGAGGGGGCTACATAGAGACAAGGTAGAGAGAGGGGGCTACATATAGACAAGGTAGAGAGAGGGTACTTTATAGAGACAAGGTAGAGAGAGGGTACTTTATAGAGACAAGGTAGAGAGAGGGTACTTTATAGAGACAAGGTAGAGAGAGGGGAGCTACATAGAGACAAGGTAGAGAGAGGGGGCTACATAGAGACAAGGTAGAGAAAGAGGGCTACATAGAGACAAGGTAGAGAGAGGGGGCTACATAGAGACAAGGTAGAGAGAGGGGAGCTTCATAGAGACAAGGTAGAGAGAGGGTACTTTATAGAGACAAGGTAGAGAGAGGGGGCTACATAGAGACAAGGTAGAGAGAGGGGGCTACATAGAGACAAGGTAGAGAGAGGGGACTACATAGAGACAAGGTAGAGAGAGGGGGCTACATAGAGACAAGGTAGAGAGAGGGGGCTACATAGAGACAAGGTAGAGAGAGGGGGCTACATAGAGACAAGGTAGAGAGAGGGGGCTACATAGAGACAAGGTAGAGAGAGGGTACTTTATAGAGACAAGGTAGAGAGAGGGTACTTTATAGAGACAAGGTAGAGAGAGGGTACTTTATAGAGACAAGGTAGAGAGAGGGTACTTCATAGAGACAAGGTAGAGAGAGGGTACTTTATAGAGACAAGGTATAGAGAGGGTACTTTATAGAGACAAGGTAGAGAGAGGGGGCTACATAGAGACAAGGTAGAGAGAGGGGACTACATAGAGACAAGGTAGAGAGAGGGGGCTACATAGAGACAAGGTAGAGAGAGGGTACTTTATAGAGACAAGGTAGAGAGAGGGTACTTTATAGAGACAAGGTAGAGAGAGGGGGCTACATAGAGACAAGGTAGAGAGAGGGTACTTTATAGAGACAAGGTAGAGAGAGGGGGCTACATAGAGACAAGGTAGAGAGAGGGTACTTTATAGAGACAAGGTAGAGAGAGGGGGCTACATAGAGACAAGGTAGATAGAGATGGCTACATAGAGACAATGTAGAGAGAGGGGGCTACATAGAGACAAGGTAGAGAGAGGGGGCTACATAAAGACAAGGTAGAGAGAGAGGGGGCTACATAGAGACAAGGTAGAGAGAGGGGAGCTTCATAGAGACAAGGTAGAGAGGTGGAGCTTCCTAGAGACAAGGTAGAGAGAGGGTACTTTATAGAGACAAGGTAGAAAGAGGGGGCTACATAGAGACAAGGTAGAGAGAGGGGACTACATAGAGACAAGTTAGAGAGAGGGGGCTACATAGAGACAAGGTAGAGAGAGGGGGCTACATAGAGACAAGGTAGAGAGAGGGGAGCTACATAGAGACAAGGTAGAGAGAGGGGGCTACATAGAGACAAGGTAAAGAAAGAGGGCTACATAGAGACAAGGTAGAGAGAGGGGGCTACATAGAGACAAGGTAGAGAGAGGGGGCTACATAGAGACAAGGTAGAGAGAGGGGGCTACATAGAGACAAGGTAGAGAGAGGGGAGCTTCATAGAGAGAAGGTAGAGAGAGGGTACTTTATAGAGACAAGGTAGAGAGAGGGGGCTACATAGAGACAAGGTAGAGAGAGGGGGCTACATAGAGACAAGGTAGAGAGAGGGGGCTACATAGAGACAAGGTAGAGAGAGGGGAGCTTCATAGAGAGAAGGTAGAGAGAGGGTACTTTATAGAGACAAGGTAGAGAGAGGGGGCTACATAGAGACAAGGTAGAGAGAGGGGGCTACATAGAGACAAGGTAGAGAGAGGGGGCTACATAGAGACAATGTAGAGAGAGGGTACTTTATAGAGACAAGGTAGAGAGAGGGTACTTCATAGAGACAAGGTAGAGAGAGGGTACTTTATAGAGACAAGGTAGAGAGAGGGTACTTTATAGAGACAAGGTAGAGAGAGGGGGCTACATAGAGACAAGGTAGAGAGAGGGGACTACATAGAGACAAGGTAGAGAGAGGGGGCTACATAGAGACAAGGTAGAGAGAGGGTACTTTATAGAGACAAGGTAGAGAGAGGGGGCTACATAGAGACAAGGTAGAGAGAGGGGGCTACATGGAGACAAGGTAGAGAGAGGGGGCTACATAGAGACAAGGTAGAGAGAGGGGGCTACATAGAGACAAGGTAGAGAGAGGGGGCTACATAGAGACAAGGTAGAGAGAGGGGGCTACATAGAGACAAGGTAGAGAGAGGGGGCTACATAGAGACAAGGTAGAGAGAGGGGGCTACATAGAGACAAGGTAGAGAGAGGGGAGCTACATAGAGACAAGGTAGAGAGAGGGGGCTACATAGAGACAAGGTAGAGAAAGAGGGCTACATAGAGACAAGGTAGAGAGAGGGGGCTACATAGAGACAAGGTAGAGAGAGGGGAGCTTCATAGAGACAAGGTAGAGAGAGGGTACTTTATAGAGACAAGGTAGAGAGAGGGGGCTACATAGAGACAAGGTAGAGAGAGGGGGCTACATAGAGACAAGGTAGAGAGAGGGGGCTACATAGAGACAAGGTAGAGAGAGGGGAGCTTCATAGAGACAAGGTAGAGAGAGGGTACTTTATAGAGACAAGGTAGAGAGAGGGGGCTACATAGAGACAAGGTAGAGAGAGGGGGCTACATAGAGACAATGTAGAGAGAGGGTACTTTATAGAGACAAGGTAGAGAGAGGGTACTTCATAGAGACAAGGTAGAGAGAGGGTACTTTATAGAGACAAGGTAGAGAGAGGGTACTTTATAGAGACAAGGTAGAGAGAGGGGGCTACATAGAGACAAGGTAGAGAGAGGGGACTACATAGAGACAAGGTAGAGAGAGGGGGCTACATAGAGACAAGGTAGAGAGAGGGTACTTTATAGAGACAAGGTAGAGAGAGGGGCTACATAGAGACAAGGTAGAGAGAGGGGGCTACATGGAGACAAGGTAGAGAGAGGGGGCTACATAGAGACAAGGTAGAGAGAGGGGGCTACATAGAGACAATGTAGAGAGAGGGTACTTTATAGAGACAAGGTAGAGAGAGGGTACTTCATAGAGACAAGGTAGAGAGAGGGTACTTTATAGAGACAAGGTAGAGAGAGGGTACTTTATAGAGACAAGGTAGAGAGAGGGGGCTACATAGAGACAAGGTAGAGAGAGGGGACTACATAGAGACAAGGTAGAGAGAGGGGGCTACATAGAGACAAGGTAGAGAGAGGGTACTTTATAGAGACAAGGTAGAGAGAGGGGGCTACATAGAGACAAGGTAGAGAGAGGGGGCTACATGGAGACAAGGTAGAGAGAGGGGGCTACATAGAGACAAGGTAGAGAGAGGGGGCTACATAGAGACAAGGTAGAGAGAGGGGGCTACATAGAGACAAGGTAGAGAGAGGGGGCTACATAGAGACAAGGTAGAGAGAGGGGGCTACATAGAGACAAGGTAGAGAGAGGGGGCTACATAGAGACAAGGTAGAGAGAGGGGGCTACATAGAGACAAGGTAGAGAGAGGGGGCTACATAGAGACAAGGTAGAGAGAGGGGGCTACATAGAGACAAGGTAGAGAGATGGGGCTACATAGAGACAAGGTAGAGAGAGGGGGGATGGGTAGATAAGACAATAGTAAGCATAGAAACAGATGAAAAGACATCCACATAAAATGTATTTTTGTATGCAAATAGATACATAGAGGTTTGCAGATTATGGAAATGGTTTTGTCTTATCGGTGCTCTGCAACCTTACCTGTGGCTTAAAGTTCCCATACCTAGCATTTGTAAATCTCTCATTTATGAAGCTAAAATAGAGAAATAGTGAGGCTAAAAGAGACAGAGACATAAATATAAATAACAATCATACGCCGCCCGTCGTCTGTTAATCTATTTCAGTTATCCATCTGAAGGAGGTCTCAGGGTGGGGAGTTGTGTCTCTCTGCATTCTTATCATCACTGTCATCTCTAACAATGAAAAACAGTGTGTGTTCAAGAGATGGGGGGTGGAGCGGAGAAAGACAGAGAAAGAGGCCGCGAAGAGACAGAAGAAAACACATGAAAGAGAGACTGAGAAAATACCTTGAATTGCGATGACTGAATTTGAACCTGTAAGAGTGGGCTTTGAGCAGTTTCCTCTCAAGTAATGGGACGAACAGCCAATCCATCAAGTTCCACAACCTGGTAACAATTGACCAGAGCTCATTACAGCACATATTTCATTTGGTATTCTGCACGGTCACATACATGTCATGGACCTCAATGAGTGAACTACATTCAGAGTAAGAAAAGGTTCACATACATGTAGAACAGCAGAAGGATTTTGAGGAAAGTCTTTACCTACATATCTGTGTATCTGGTCTGCATGAGTACGCATATCTGTGTATCTGGTCTGCATGAGTACGCATATCTGTGTGTGTGTGTATCTGGTCTGCATGAGTACGCATATCTGTGTATCTGGTCTGCATGAGTACGCATATCTGTGTATCTGGTCTGCATGAGTACGCATATCTGTGTATCTGGTCTGCATGAGTACGCATATCTGTGTATCTGGTCTGCATGAGTACACATATCTGTGTATCTGGTCTGCATGAGTACGCATATCTGTGTGTGTGTGTATCTGGTCTGCATGAGTACGCATATCTGTGTATCTGGTCTGCATGAGTACGCATATCTGTGTATCTGGTCTGCATGAGTACGCATATATGTGTATCTGGTCTGCATGAGTACGCATATCTGTGTATCTGGTCTGCATGAGTACGCATATCTGTGTATCTGGTCTGCATGAGTACGCATATCTGTGTATCTGGTCTGCATGAGTACGCATATCTGTGTGTCTGGTCTGCATGAGTACGCATATCTGTGTGTGTGTGTATCTGGTCTGCATGAGTACGCATATCTGTGTATCTGGTCTGCATGAGTACGCATATCTGTGTATCTGGTCTGCATGAGTACGCATATATGTGTATCTGGTCTGCATGAGTACGCATATCTGTGTATCTGGTCTGCATGAGTACGCATATCTGTGTATCTGGTCTGCATGAGTACGCATATCTGTGTGTCTGGTCTGCATGAGTACGCATATCTGTGTATCTGGTCTGCATGAGTACGCATATCTGTGTGTGTGTGTATCTGGTCTGCATGAGTACGCATATCTGTGTATCTGGTCTGCATGAGTACGCATATCTGTGTATCTGGTCTGCATAAGTACGCATATATGTGTATCTGGTCTGCATGAGTACGCATATCTGTGTATCTGGTCTGCATGAGTACGCATATCTGTGTATCTGGTCTGCATGAGTACGCATATCTGTGTATCTGGTCTGCATGAGTACGCATATCTGTGTGTCTGGTCTGCATGAGTACGCATATCTGTGTATCTGGTCTGCATGAGTACGCATATCTGTGTATCTGGTCTGCATGAGTACGCATATCTGTGTATCTGGTCTGCATGAGTACGCATATCTGTGTATCTGGTCTGCATGAGTACGCATATCTGTGTATCTGGTCTGCATGAGTACGCATATCTGTGTATCTGGTCTGCATGAGTACGCATATCTGTGTGTCTGGTCTGCATGAGTACGCATATCTGTGTGTGTGTGTATCTGGTCTGCATGAGTACGCATATCTGTGTGTCTGGTCTGCATGAGTACGCATATCTGTGTGTCTGGTCTGCATGAGTACGCATATCTGTGTATCTGGTCTGCATGAGTACGCATATCTGTGTGTCTGGTCTGCATGAGTACGCATATCTGTGTATCTGGTCTGCATGAGTATGCATATCTGTGTATCTGGTCTGCATGAGTACACATATCTGTGTATCTGGTCTGCATGAGTACGCATATCTGTGTATCTGGTCTGCATGAGTACGCATATCTGTGTATCTGGTCTGCATGAGTACGCATATCTGTGTATCTGGTCTGCATGAGTACGCATATCTGTGTATCTGGTCTGCATGAGTACGCATATCTGTGTATCTGGTCTGCATGAGTACGCATATCTGTGTATCTGGTCTGCATGAGTACGCATATCTGTGTATCTGGTCTGCATGAGTACGCATATCTGTGTATCTGGTCTGCATGAGTACGCATATCTGTGTGTGTGTATCTGGTCTGCATGTGTACGCATATCTGTGTGTGTGTATCTGGTCTGCATGAGTATGCATATCTGTGTATCTGGTCTGCATGAGTACGCATATCTGTGTATCTGGTCTGCATGAGTACGCATATCTGTGTATCTGGTCTGCATGAGTACGCATATCTGTGTATCTGGTCTGCATGAGTACGCATATCTGTGTATCTGGTCTGCATGAGTACGCATATCTGTGTATCTGGTCTGCATGAGTACGCATATCTGTGTATCTGGTCTGCATGAGTACGCATATCTGTGTATCTGGTCTGCATGAGTACGCATATCTGTGTATCTGGTCTGCATGAGTACGCATATCTGTGTATCTGGTCTGCATGAGTACGCATATCTGTGTATCTGGTCTGCATGAGTACGCATATCTGTGTATCTGGTCTGCATGAGTACGCATATCTGTGTATCTGGTCTGCATGAGTACGCATATCTGTGTATCTGGTCTGCATGAGTACGCATATCTGTGTCTCTGGTCTGCATGAGTACGCATATCTGTGTATCTGGTCTGCATGAGTACGCATATCTGTGTGTCTGGTCTGCATGAGTACGCATATCTGTGTATCTGGTCTGCATGAGTACGCATATCTGTGTATCTGGTCTGCATGAGTACGCATATCTGTGTATCTGGTCGGCATGAGTACGCATATCTGTGTATCTGGTCTGCATGAGTACGCATATCTGTGTATCTGGTCTGCATGAGTACGCATATCTGTGTATCTGGTCTGCATGAGTACGCATATCTGTGTATCTGGTCTGCATGAGTACGCATATCTGTTTATCTGGTCTGCATGAGTACGCATATCTGTGTATCTGGTCTGCATGAGTACGCATATCTGTGTATCTGGTCTGCATGAGTACGCATATCTGTGTGTGTGTGTATCTGGTCTGCATGAGTACGCATATCTGTGTATCTGGTCTGCATGAGTACGCATATCTGTGTATCTGGTCTGCATGAGTACGCATATCTGTGTATCTGGTCTGCATGAGTACGCATATCTGTGTATCTGGTCTGCATGAGTACGCATATCTGTGTATCTGGTCTGCATGAGTACGTATATCTGTGTATCTGGTCTGCATGAGTACGCATATCTGTGTATCTGGTCTGCATGAGTACGCCTATCTGTGTATCTGGTCTGCATGAGTACGCCTATCTGTGTATCTGGTCTGCATGAGTACGCCTATCTGTGTATCTGGTCTGCATGAGTACGCCTATCTGTGTATCTGGTCTGCATGAGTACGCATATCTGTGTATCTGGTCTGCATGAGTACGCATATCTGTGTATCTGGTCTGCATGGGTACGCATATCTGTGTATCTGGTCTGCATGAGTACGCATATCTGTGTATCTGGTCTGCATGAGTACGCATATCTGTGTATCTGGTCTGCATGAGTACGCATATCTGTGTATCTGGTCTGCATGAGTACGCATATCTGCGTATCTGGTCTGCATGAGTACGCATATCTGTGTATCTGGTCTGCATGAGTACGCATATCTGTGTATCTGGTCTGCATGAGTACGCATATCTGTGTATCTGGTCTGCATGAGTACGCATATCTGTGTGTGTGTATCTGGTCTGCATGAGTACGCATATCTGTGTATCTGGTCTGCATGAGTACGCATATCTGTGTATCTGGTCTGCATGAGTACGCATATCTGTGTATCTGGTCTGCATGAGTACGCATATCTGTGTATCTGGTCTGCATGAGTACGCATATGTGTGTATCTGGTCTGCATGAGTACACATATCTGTGTGTGTGTGTATCTGGTCTGCATGAGTACGCATATCTGTGTATCTGGTCTGCATGAGTACGCATATCTGTGTGTGCGTGTGTGTATCTGGTCTGCATGAGTATGCATATCTGTGTGTGTGTGTATCTGGTCTGCATGAGTACGCATATCTGTGTATCTGGTCTGCATGAGTATGCATATCTGTGTGTGTGTATCTGGTCTGCATGAGTAGGCATATCTGTGTGTGTGTATGTGGTCTGCATGAGTACGCATATCTGTGTGTGTGTATCTGGTCTGCATGAGTACGCATATCTGTGTGTGTGTATCTGGTCTGCATGAGTACGCATATCTGTGTGTGTGTATCTGGTCTGCATGAGTACGCATATCTGTGTGTGTGTGTGTGTGTATGTGGTCTGCATGAGTAGGCATATCTGCACATGGTTGTGAAAGAAGGGGGTTGGGAGATTTCACCACTGAACATATCAACTGCTCACGGTTAGTCTGTCTATTATACTGAACATATCAACTGCTCACGGTTAGTCTGTCTATTACACTGAACAAAAAATGTAAACGCAACATGTGAAGTTTCGGTCCCATGTTTCATGAGCTGAAAATAAAAGATCTACAGAAATGTTCCATAATGCACAAAAAGTGCATTTCTCTCAGATTTTGTGCAGAAATTTGTTTACAATACAGTACCTGTTAGTGAGCATTTCTCCTTTGCCAAGATAAGCCATCCACCTGACAGGTGTGGCATATCAAGAAGCTGATTAAACATCATGATCAGTACACAGGTGCACCTTGTGCTGGGGACAATCAAATGACACTCTAAAATGAGCAGTTGTGTCACACAACACAATGCTACAGATGTCTAAGGTTTTGAGGGAGCGTTGCAATTGGCATTCTGACTGCAGGAATGTCCACCAGAGCTGTTGCCAGAGCATTGAATGTTCATTTCTCTACCATAAGCAGTGTCCAACATCGTTTTAGAGAATCTGCCAGTACATCCAGCCGGCCTCACAACCACAGATCACAGGTAACCACACCAGCCCAGGGCCTCCACATCCGGCTTCTTCACCTGCGGGATCATCTGAGACCAGCCACCCGGACAGCTGATGAAACAGGAGTATTTCAGTCTGTAATAAAGCCCTTTTGTGGGGAAAAACTCATTCTGATTGGCTGTGGGTGGGCCTATGCCCTCTCAGGCCCACCAATGGCTGCACCCCTGCCCAATCACATGAAATCCATAGATTAGGGCCTAATTTATTCATTTCAATTGACTGATCTCCTTTTATGAACTGTAACTCAGCGAAATAGTGGAAATTGTTGCATGTTGAGTTTATATTTTTGTTCAGTGTAACATTTAAAGCTAAAGACACCTCATTAACTTCTGCTGTCTTCTAAATTACAATAATTATAAAACAAGATTAGATTATCACCCAATTAGACCATATGTCTTCATTGACAGCAGTGTTGACAGGGATGTTTTTTAATGCCCCCATACAATGCACAAATATTCAGGCAGACTCTTTCTCTCTTAAACACACACACAGCACTACACTCTTAGAAAAAGTGCTATCTAGAACATGAAAGGGTTATTCAGCTGTCCCCATAGGAGAACCCTTTGAAGAACCCTTTTTGGGTTCATGCAGAACCCTTTCCACAAAGGATTCTACATGGAACCCAAAAAGATTCTACGTGGAACAGGAAAAGGGTTCTTCTATTGGGACAGCTGAATAACACTTTTGGAACAGTTTTTTTCTAAGAGTTTATGTAATGTGGTTTGAGGCCACACCCAAACAAAGTGTCACTAGTCTATGGATATGGGTTGGTTTTACCTTACACATACAAATCCTGTGATAATCTCTTCAAACGTTTTTACCAAAGTAGCCCCCCCCCCCCCCCTCTTTCACACATGTGTCTACAGATTCCAAATACCATCGAAGATCATATGAATTTCCAATTCCACATCAATTTAAGTTTTAGTGATGCAGCTGAACAATGAGATCAGCACCTCGGGGGTTAAACTTTTTTTCAGTATCCAATGCATTCTGGGATGTAGAATAAAGCACAATGGCGGCGAAACTGAATCACTTGCAACTTTTTTGTGGTCTGTTATTTCCTTACAGCAATATTGCTACAAATTAGTCTAACGTTTGCTACAGAGTTAACGTGTGACGACAATGGCTACATTTTATATGGTCCTTGCGGGTAATAAGTGTTTTAACTGTCCTTGTAAACATTAACGTTTGCTACTCCGGTGTCTTTTGAATAATGATCTGGTGATGTGTAGGCTATGGTTGTATTTATTTAACTAGGCAAGTCAGTTAAGAACAAATTCTCATTTACAGTGACGGCCTACAACGTCAAGTTTATTTAACTTTGATTTATTCATGCAGATTCATGTATTTATTGCTATCTAGCTTTTTTTTTTTTTTTTACAAATATAAATTGTGATTAAACCAGCTAACTTCATAGTTGATGTTGGTGTAACTATAGCCTAGCCAATTCAAATAATGAATTGCTAATGCCAATTTGGTTCCTCAGGTCGATTTGGAAACCAAGCCGACTACTTTCTGGGGTCTTTGGCATTCGCAAAAATGCTGAGTTGCACAATGGCGGTAAGCCGCCACCACGCTCCTCCAGAATGAAATGTACCCTTTCGAAATCACGTTTCCTGGTGTTGATCTCACTAGTCCGGTCCTTTTAAATCCATTAAGTGATGTGAACAAGTGCACACTTTGGGAGAAATGAGACACAGGAAGGATTCAATCTCACGCTCACAGCTGTGTCCCCCTTTTAACAGGTACATGTCCCCTACAGTGAGTTCTTCCAGCTAGAGGCCCTGACCCACTACCACTGCGTGGTAAGCCTAGAGGACTTGATGAAGCAGCTGGCCCCAACACTCTGGCCTAAGGGCAGCCTACTTAGTCAGCTGTCCAGAGGAGTGCAAGACCAGAAGTCCTGCCCCATGAAGGTCAGTGTTGTGATTGATGTGTAGAGTCAGAGATGATTACTGAGGACTGTTGTTTAGGTATTGAGCCTAGTTACCAAAAAAATACACTTTGAAACTGGTCAGAGAGATTGTTCCATGACCTAGCATTCAGACAGTCTGTCTTTTCATATCAATTTAAATTCCTTTCTTGTAACTAATTCATTGATTTGGTGGTGTTCATGCCTATGAAAAGAATGCACAGTAAAACACTGCCCCCTGGTGGACTGTTACTATAACTGTATTTACCCACACATCTCTCACATTTAAAAAAAAATATTTATTTCACCTTTATTTAACCAGGTAGGCAAGTTGAGAACAAGTTCTCATTTACAATTGCGACCTGGCCAAGATAAAGCAAAGCAGTTCGACACATAAAACGACACAGAGTTACACATGGAGTAAAACAAACATACAGTCAATAATACAGTATAAACAAGTCTATATACAATTTGAGCACATGAGGTGAGATAAGGGAGGTAAAGGCAAAACAAGGCCATGGTGGCGAAGTAAATACAATATAGCAAGTAAAACACTTGGAATGGTAGATTTGCAATGGAAGAATGTGCAAAGTAGAAATAAAAATAATGGGGTGCAAAGGAGCAAAATAAATTAAATACAGTAGTGAAAGAGGTAGTTGTTTGGGCTAAATTATAGGTGGGCTATGTACAGGTGCAGTAATCTGTGAGCTGCTCTGACAGTTGATGCTTAAAGCTAGTGAGGGAGATAAGTGTTTCCAGTTTCAGAGATTTTTGTAGTTCGTTCCAGTCATTGGCAGCAGAGAACTGGAAGGAGAGGCGGCCAAAGAAAGAATTGGTTTTGGGGGTGACTAGAGAGATATACCTGCTGGAGCGTGTGCTACAGGTGGGAGATGCTATGGTGACCAGCGAGCTGAGATAATGGGGGACTTTACCTAGCAGGGTCTTGTAGATGACATGGAGCCAGTGGGTTTGGCGACGAGTATGAAGCGAGGGCCAGTCAACGAGAGCGTACAGGTCGCAATGGTGGGTAGTATATGGGGCTTTGGTGACAAAACGGATTGCACTGTGATAGGCTGCATCCAATTTGTTGAGTAGGGTATTGGAGGCTATTTTGTAAATGACATCGCCAAAGTCGAGGATTGGTAGGATGGTCAGTTTTACAAGGGTATGTTTGGCAGCATGAGTGAAGGATGCTTTGTTGTGAAATAGGAAGCCAATTCTAGATTTAACTTTGGATTGGAGATGTTTGATATGGGTCTGGAAGGAGAGTTTACATTCTAACCAGACACCTAAGTATTTGTAGTTGTCCACGTATTATATGTCAGAGCTGTCCAGAGTAGTGATGTTGGACAGGCGGGCAGGTGCAGACAGCAATCGGTTGAAGAGCATGCATTAAGTTTTACTTGTATTTAAGAGCAATTGGAGGCCACGGAAGGAGAGTTGTATGGCATTGAAGTTTGCCTGGAGGGTTGTTAACAGTGTCCAAAGAAGGGCCAGAAGTATACAGAATGGTGTCGTCTGCGTAGAGGTGGATCAGAGACTCACCAGCAGCAAGAGCGAGAGCATACCATCTACACTAAACAAAAATATAATTGCAACATGGAAAGTGTTGGTCCCATGTTTCATGAGCTGAAATAAAAGATACCAGAAATGTTCTATGAGCACAAAAAAACATTTCTCTCAAATTTAGTTCACAAATTAGTTTACATACACTACCGTTCAAAAGTTTGGGGAAATTTCCTTTAGACATTAATGTTGTAAATGACTATTGTAGCTGGAAACATCAGATTACAAAAAATGTCATATCTACATAGGTGTACAGAGGCCCATTATCAGCAACCATCACTCCTGTGTTCCAATGGCACTTTGTATTAGCTAATCCAAGTTTATAATTTGAAAAGGATAATGGATCATTAGAAAACCCTTTTGCAATTATGTTAGCACAGCTGAAAACTGTTATGCTTTAAAGAAGCAATAAAACTGGCCTTTAGACTAGTTCAGTATCTGGAGCGTCAGCATTTGTGGGTTCAATTATAGGCTCAAAATTACCAGAAACAAATGCCTTCTGAAACCTGTCAGTCTATTCTTGTTCTGGGAAATGAAGGCTGTGTACGACTCCCTTCACAGAACAGCGCAAACTGGCTCTAACCAGAATAGAAAGAGGAGTGGGAGGCCCCGGTGCACAACTGAGCAAGAGGACAAATACATTAGTGTCTAGTTTGAGAAACAGACATCTCACAAGCCCTCAACTGGCAGCTTCATTAAATAGTACCCGCAAAACACCTCAATGTCTCAATGATAACAGTGAAGAGGCGACTCTGGGATGCTGGCCTTCTAGGCAGAGTTCCTCTGTCCAGTCTCAACGATAACAGTGAAGAGGCGACTCTGGGATGCTGGCCTTCTAGGCAGAGTTCCTCTGTCCAGTCTCAACGTCAACAGTGAAGAGGCGACTCTGGGATGTTGGCCTTCTAGGCAGAGTTCCTCTGTCCAGTCTCAACGTCAACAGTGAAGAGGCGACTCTGGGATGTTGGCCTTCTAGGCAGAGTTCCTCTGTCCAGTCTCAACGTCAACAGTGAAGAGGCGACTCTGGGATGTTGGCCTTCTAGGCAGAGTTCCTCTGTCCAGTCTCAACGTCAACAGTGAAGAGGCGACTCTGGGATGTTGGTCTTCTAGGCAGAGTTCCTCTGTCCAGTCTCAACGTCAACAGTGAAGAGGCGACTCTGGGATGTTGGCCTTCTAGGCAGAGTTCCTCTGTCCAGTCTCAACGATAACAGTGAAGAGGCGACTCTGGGATGTTGGCCTTCTAGGCAGAGTTCCTCTGTCCAGTCTCAACATCAACAGTGAAGAGGCGACTCTGGGATGCTGGCCTTCTAGGCAGAGTTCCTCTGTCCAGTCTCAACGTCAACAGTGAAGAGGCGACTCTGGGATGCTGGCCTTCTAGGCAGAGTTCCTCTGTCCAGTCTCAACGTCAACAGTGAAGAGGCGACTCTGGGATGCTGGCCTTCTAGGCAGAGTTCCTCTGTCCAGTCTCAACGTCAACAGTGAAGAGGCGACTCTGGGATGCTGGCCTTCTAGGCAGAGTTCCTCTGTCCAGTCTCAACGTCAACAGTGAAGAGGCGACTCTGGGATGTTGGTCTTCTAGGCAGAGTTCCTCTGTCCAGTCTCAACGATAACAGTGAAGAGGTGACTCTGGGATGTTGGCCTTCTAGGCAGAGTTCCTCTGTCCAGTGTCTGTGTACTTTTTCCCCACCTTAATCTTTTCTTTTTATTGGCCATTCTGAGATGGTTTTTTTCTTTGCAACTCTGCCTATAAGGCCAGCATCCCGGAGTCACCTCTTCACTGTTGACGTTGAGACTGGTGTTTGGCAGTACGTCCAACCGGCCTCACAACCGCAGACAATGTGTATGGTGTCATTTGCTGATGTCAGCGTGTGAACAGAGTGCCCCATTGTGACAGTGGGGTTATGGTATGGGCAGGTATAAACTACGGACAATGAACACAATTACATTTTATCGATGGCAATTTGAATGCACAGAGATACTCTGATGAGATCCTGAGGCCCATTGTTGTGCCGTTCATTCGCCCGCCATCACCTCATGTTTCAGCGTGATAATACACAGCCCCGTGTCGAAAGGATCTGTACACATTTCCCGGATGCTGAAAATGTCCCAGTTCTTCCATGGCCTGCATACTCACCAGACATGTCACCCATTAAGCATGTTGATTCAGAGCATCCCAAACATGTACAACAGTGTGTGCCAGTTCCCGCCAATATCCAGCAACTTCACACAGCCATTGAAGAGTATTAGGGCAACATTCCACAGGCCACCGTCAACAGTCGGATCAATTCAATGTGAAGGTAATGTCACGCTGCATGAGGAAAATGGTGGTCACACCAGATACTGACTGGTTTAATGATCCATCCTTTTTAAGGTATTTGTGTCCAACTGGTGCGTCATCTGTATTCCCAGTCATGTGAAATCCATAGATTAGGACTTAAATGAATTTATTTCCGTTTGAATGATTGCCTTTATATGAACTGTAACTCAGGAAAATAGTAGAAATGGTTGCATGTTGCGTTTTCTATTTCCGTGTATTTATGTTTAGTGTAACGGATGTGAAACAGCTAGCTTAGTTAGCGGTGTTCGCGCTAAATAGCGTTTCAATCGGTGACGTCACTTGCTCTGAGACCTTGAAGTAGTAGTTCCCTTTTATGGAGCGATGGGTAACGATGCTTCGTGGGTGACTGTTGTTGATGTGTGCAGAGGGTACCTGGTTCGCGCCCGGGTATGGGCGAAGGGACGGTCTAAAGTTATACTGTTACATTAACAGTTGTCTCTGGTTTAAATGTCTTGTAAAGCCTCACTCATGGTGTTTTTATGAAACGTTGATGTCTGTATTTATCAGGATGGGGCATCCTTTCCATTTTGTGACCATGTAGGAGTGGAGTCTTGACAGGTCTGTCTTGTTTGATGGCTTATCCTTCAGTTTCCACCACCTACCTCACTGGATCCACAGTAAATATCTGTCCAATTAGTGGAACACGAGGATGATTTTTTGCTTTAACTTACTGCTGGTATAACAGAATAAATACCATAAGAAATGTATTGATTTAAATGTAGTTTTACAAGGACAGTGCTCATTATTCAACATGACTATAGAAGTGACAGTTTTAGTCATTTTTAACTGCAGTCCCAATCTGCTTCCCCTCTCATGTCCTCCATGTGCAGGTTCCCTCCGTCAGAGAGCCCTGTCCTGGTGCCCTGTCCTGGCGCCCTGTCCTGGTGCCCCAGCTCAGTTCCCTGTGATACAGGAGTATATGGGTCTGCAGCAGTATGTAGTGTAGGAGGGAGGAACAGGAACCAGATCGCTGCTCAGCTGCCCAGGCCATATGTGGACGTACAGCTGAGGATCGGTTCTGGTTGGATGAGCTGGGAATACACACAAATACACACACTAGGTCCGTGTGGATCAGTCGATGAGCTGGGAACACAAATACACACACTAGGTCCATGTGGATCAGTCGATGAGCTGGGAACACACAAATACACACACTCAGTCGATGAGCTGGGAACACACAAATACACACACTCGGCCCACGTGGCTCAGTCGGTAAAGCATGACCATGTGTTATAACCCCCTCACCATGACCATGTGTTATAACACCATGACCATGTGCTTCCCGGATCTGGCTGAGATCCGCCGGGCCCTCAAGCTCTGGGTCAAGAAAACCTCTGCCTGTTCTGTTTACATCGCCACAGTCCCAACTCACTAAGATCCTAAAGTTCTTCCAATAAGGTGAGCTTGGAGTGATCAATTAGATGATGTTCTTTGTCAGTAAAAATAAATACAAATACCCAGTACATCCATTTTTCACAGGTGTTGCGATGTTGGTTAACATGCTTTGTTTGCATACTGCTATATTCAGTGTATCATTGTTTCTGTCCATGCCCAGGTGAAGGTGGTGAGCTTCAAGCCAGACTTGGCCCAGATGGACTTGTACATCATAAGCCAGTCTGACCACTTCGTTGGGAATTGTGTGTCCTCCTCTTCCTGTTTTTGTCAAACGAGACCGTGATGTCCATGCCCGGCTGTGGTCTTTCTTCTTGAATGGATTAAGCTGGAAAATTTAACAAGCAAGACGAGCTGTGAAGATTTGCCCTTCCTGGGTAGTCCATGACATATTGCTTTTAGAATGGCTTTTTAATCATGGGTGAGGAGGAAGGACATTGCAGTGTAGGAATGTGATCCATACTCACTATTACAGTGATGTGGTGATAAAAATGTTTTTAGTCAACTCTGATCACCATTCGCGGGGAATAAAGTAAAGCTCCCATTTTGTTTCCGCTAAACCCTTACGCAAAATAATGAATTTGTGTTTACCCTCCACAACACCACTGCTATTAAACAAGCAGTAGCATTATTACACACGCTGTATACATGACATTATTATACTCTTCATAGCATCAACAATCCAGGCTGCATCACATCCGGCAATGATTGAGAGTCCCATAGGGCGGCGCCCAATTGGCCCAGCGTCGCCTGGGGTTTGCCGGGGTAGGCCGTCATTATAAATAAGATTTTGTTCTTTAACTGATTTTCCTAGTTAAATAAAGGTTCAATAAATAAAAATGTTCAATTTCCGCAATACCTTCTATGCTGCACAACTCATCACCGGGGGCAAACTGCCTGCCCTCCAGGAAACCTACAGCACCCGATGTCACAGGAAGGCCATAAAGATCATCAAGGACAACAACCACCCGAGCCACTGCCTGTTCACCCCGCTATCATCCAGAAGGCGAGGTCAGTAGGTGCATCAAAGCTGGGACAGAGAGCCTGAAAAACAGCTTCTATCTCAAGGCCATCAGACTGTTAAATAGCCCTCACTAACATTGAGTGACTGCTGCCAACATACTGACTCAAATCTAGCCACTTTAACGATAAAAAATTGGATGTAATAAATGTATCACTAGTCACTTTAAACAATGCCACTATATAATGTTTACATTACTCATTTCATACTGTACTCTATACCATCTTTTGCCAATGCCATTCGGCCATCGCTCATCCATATATTTATATGTACATGTTCTTCTTCATTCATTTACACTTGTGTGTATAAAGTAGTTGTGAAATTGTTCGATTATTATTACTGCATGGTCGGAACTAGAAGCACAAGCATTTCGCTACACTCGCATTAACATCTGCTAACCATGTGTATGTGACCAATACATTTGTATTTTATTTATAGCCACAGCTATAAACAAGTAACTGCCAAAATTCAGGAAACACCAACAACATCTTAATACGGCATGAGTCAGAGCTGCTTCAATGCACCTTGGCGTAGATTCTACAAGTGTCTGGAACTCTATTGAAGGTATGTGACACCATTGTCCCATAATTTGGTGTTTTTGTTGATGGTGGTGGAAAACGCTGTCTCAGGCACCGATCCAAAATCGACCATAAGTGTTCAATTGGGTTGAGATCTGGTGACTGAGATGGATGGCCCTGGCATATGGTTTACATTTTCATCAAATCACTCATGCTCCATTGTCATCCTATGGGGGCGTGGCCAAAACAATGACCTACCCAGCATTTTTACATATGATTTATATATGTTAATTACTCAGGCACCGCACCTGCTTTCAATATACTTTGTATCCCTCATTTACTCAAGCGTTTCTATTATTTTGGGAGAACAAATTCATAATGACAGCCTAGGAACAGTGGGGGGTTCAGAACGACAGATTTTTACCTTGTCAGCAATGGGATTCAATCTCGCAACCTTTCGGGTTACTTGCCCGACGCAATAACCACTAGGTTACCTGCCACCCCCAACAGCTCACCCTGTTGAACCCTGGGTGGAGAAGACTTCCAGTGTAATGTCCCTGTCTTACTTTTCTTCTTTAATACTGCGTAAATTGGATCTGGTGGATGAGGGTGTAAAATAAACCTCTCAGGAGTGCAGTAACGGATTCTGCAGATACTAGTTATAGTGGGAGGTTGACAGTCTTCCTCATACATTCTTGTAATGTGCTCTAATAAGGCCAACAGTAAATGTTTACTATACTTGTGTACAACATGATTACGGTGTCTGTTTCTGATGTTTTGAAGCTTTGTACCTACTAACTAGTTGTATTATTGCTCTTTGATGAAAATAACTGGGAACGTGACATTTATGCAAGTAACTCTGAAATGTGGTGATGACTGAGCTTCCCGCGTGTGCAGATACATGGAAAAGATTCAGGCTTCACTGGTGATACATGTCTGCAGCCTAAACTAATTAATGCACGTTCTCACTTTTTAGATGTTCAATTTCTATATGCATTTTTTTTTATATATATAAAAATATCCCAAGTTATATTGACACGATTTTGTCAAATACATTTGTTCCAATTTATTATGAGGAGAGGTCTTTAGCTGTTACATAACAAGACAAAGACTCCGATTGGCTGCGATGTTAAAAGCCATAACCGGCACCTTTCCATCCGGGACAGTTTTCTGGGATGCAAAGAAACGGCTGCTCTAATGGCTGACTGGGTGGAAGCACTGGATTGACTGGTAACTAGCGGACAATGTTAATGTTGTCGTGTATTTAGCATTATAGCTAGTGAACAATGTCACTGAGTTTCACCTTAATTGTGTGCTTGTTCTCGTAAACTGCACATGGAGATGCCTCCCATCATCAAACTGTCCTTTCCTGAGAAAGGATGTGTTCGTTTTCCGTTGCTAGGCCGTCCGATCGAGGGTTGTTAGGGGTGCTGTCCCGATTCTTTTGTAAACGAGTTGGCTAGCAAAATCACATTTTCTCATTTGTTTCCGGATGATGTGAACATGTTCTCCAATTTTGTTAGCTAGATATCTTATTGTTGCTATAATTGCCATAATTATCATAACCGTAAAGCTTTGCCTATTTTTGTTATTTTAGCCTGTGCACAGCGATGAACTGGCTAGCTAGCTTGTTACCGTCAATCAACTAACGTTAGCTAGCATAGGAAGTACCAGAGTTGATTATATTCCGACGCTTTCACTAGGGAGCACTGATCGATAACTATCAAGTTAGCCTGCCAATCTAACGTGACTTTGTGTGTGCCAAGAACTAATGCTTTTTTCAAAGTTTTGCTAGCGAAATTACTTAACGTTAACTACAGTAGCTAGTTTAGCTAACCTAATTATGTTGTGTTCTTGCCTAGTTAGTTTTATTAACCAGCTAGCTAGCAGTGTCACTGAAAGGTCAAGCTGGTAGTTAGCTGAACGTCGCCGGACAGCTGTGTTGTTTTGTTAGCTTGCTAACTACACTACATTGACAAAAGTATGTGGACACCCTTTCAAATAAGTGGATTCGGCTATTTCAGCTCCCGAGGGGCGCAGCGGTCTAAGGCACTGCATCTCAGTGCTAGAGGCGTCCCTGGTTTGATTCCAGGCTGTATCACAACCGGCTGTGATTGGGAGTCCCATAGGGCAGTGCACAATTTGCCCAGTGTCGTTATGGTTTAGGCCGTCATTGTAAATCATGACCTTTTTCTTAACTGACTTGCCTAGTTAAATAAAATAAAAAAACGTTGCTGGCTAGTGTATAAATCCAGCACACAGCCATATCAAATCAAATCAAATTTATTTATATAGCCCTTCGTACATCAGCTGATATCTCAAAGTGCTGTACAGAAACCCAGCCTAAAACCCCAAACAGCAAGCAATGCAGGTGTAGAAGCACGGTGGCTAGGAAAAACTCCCTAGAAAGGCCAATACCTAGGAAGAAACCTAGAGAGGAACCAGGCTATGTGGGGTGGCCAGTCCTCTTCTGGCTGTGCCGGGTGGAGATTATAACAGAACATGGTCAAGATGTTCAATGTTCATAAATGACCAGCATGGTCGAATAATAATAATAAGGCAGAACAGTTGAAACTAGAGCAGCAGCACAGTCAGGTGGAAGTTGAAACTGGAGCAGCAGCATGGCCAGGTAGACTGGGGACAGCAAGGAGTCATCATGTCAGGTAGTCCTGGGGCATGGTCCTAGGGCTCAGGTCAGTTGAAACTGGAACAGCAGCATGGCCAGGTGGACTGGGGACAGCAAGGAGTCATCATGTCAGGTAGTCCTGGGGCATGGTCCTAGGGCTCAGGTCCTCCGAGAGAGAGAAAGAAAGAGAGAAGGAGAGAATTAGAGAACGCACACTTAGATTCACACAGGACACCGAATAGGACAGGAGAAGTACTCCAGATATAACAAACTGACCCCAGCCCCCCGACACATAAACTACTGCAGCATAAATACTGGAGGCTGAGACAGGAGGGGTCAGGAGACACTGTGGCCCCATCCGAGGACACCCCCGGACAGGGCCATAGACAAACGTTGGCAGTAGACTGGCTTTACTGAAGAGCTCAGTGACTTTCAATGTGTCACCTTCATAGGATGCCACCTATCCAACAAGTCACTTTGTCAAATTTCTGCCCTGCTAGAGCTGCATCGGTCAACTGTCAGTGCTGTTATTGTGAAGTGGAAATGTTTAGGAGCAACACCGGCTCAGCCTCAAAGTGGTAGCTCACACAAGCTAAAAAATAGTCTGTCCTCAGTTGCAACACTCACTACCACGTTCTAAACTGCCTCTGGAAGCTAAATCAGCACAAGAACAATCCCTCTGTAGACAAAGCAAGGTCCATACAGCAAAGCAAGGTCCATGTTTGTCGAGATTGGTGTGGAAGAACTTGACTAGCCTGCACAGAGACCTGACCTCAACCCCACCGAACACCTTTGGAATTAATTGGAACGCTGACTGCAAGCCAGGCCTAATTCCCCAACCAATCAGTACCTGACCTCACAAATGGTCTTGTGGCTGAATGGAAGCACATCCTCGCAGCAATGTTCCTACATCTGGTGGAAAGCCTTCCCAGGACAGTGGAGGCTGTTATAGCAGCAAAGGGGAGGCCAACTCCATATTAATTAACGACAAGCAGGTGTCTACGTACTCTTAGCCATGTTTTGTAGCTGCTAGCTATCTGTCTGAAATCCTTGTAGCCAGGAAGCAAGTTTGATGCACAGTGCAGAAAGTTCTTCATAATCACAAAAGAAAACATGAACTAATCGTGTTGGCAATAGCTATTTGAAAATAATCATACGTGTTTTGTTTTTTTACAGATTCTGATGTTGGCATCTCTGATATTGTGAACTCTTGACTCTGTACAATACTTGAAGGAAAGAAACTCAAGGCCAGTTTGTCTGGGGACCAGTCACGATGTCTAAGACCAGAGAGTCGGTGAAGGTGGTGGTTCGCTGTCGACCCATGAATGAGAAGGAGCGGGCAGCTAACTTTGAGAGGGTGGTGCAGGTGGATGTGAAGCTGGGCCAGGTGGCCGTGCGAAACCCCCGGGGGGCTGCAGCCCACGAACACCCCAAGGTCTTTACATTTGACTCTGTGTACGACTGGAACTCCAAACAGGTGGATCTCTATGATGAAACCTTCAGGCCCCTGGTGGACTCTGTCTTACTTGGTTTCAATGGGACCATATTTGCGTACGGCCAGACGGGTACAGGAAAGACCTACACTATGGAGGGGGTGCGCAATGACCCAGAGAGAAGGGGTGTAATCCCCAATTCCTTTGAGCACGTCTTCACACACATCTCCCGCTCCCAGAACCAGCAGTACCTGGTGAGGGCCTCGTACCTGGAGATCTACCAGGAGGAGATCAGGGACCTGCTGTCCAAGGACCAGTCTGGCCGGCTGGAGCTGAAAGAGAGGCCAGACACAGGTGTATATGTCAAGGACCTCTCCTCCTTCGTCACTAAGAGTGTACGAGAAATAGAGCACGTCATGAACGTGGGGAACCAGAACCGCTCAGTGGGCTCCACCAATATGAATGAGCACAGTTCCCGGTCACATGCCATTTTCGTCATTACCATCGAGTGCAGCGAGCTGGGCGTCGACGGAGAGAACCACATTCGAGTGGGCAAATTGAACCTGGTGGACCTGGCTGGCAGTGAGAGGCAGACCAAGACAGGAGCCCAAGGAGAGCGCCTGAAGGAAGCCACCAAGATTAACTTGTCCCTGTCAGCCTTGGGGAATGTCATCTCTGCCCTGGTGGATGGCAGGAGCACCCACATCCCCTACCGCGACTCCAAGCTCACCCGCCTGCTACAGGACTCCCTGGGGGGCAATGCCCACACAGTCATGGTGGCTAACATCGGACCAGCATCTTACAACGTGGAGGAGACACTGACCACATTACGCTACTCAAACCGGGCCAAGAACATTAAGAACAAGCCACGCGTCAACGAGGACCCTAAAGATGCTCTGCTCAGAGAGTTCCAGGAAGAGATTTCTCGGCTCAAAGAACAGTTAGGGAAACGCTCAGGGAAGAAGAAGAGGAGGAGAAGGGGGTTTGGAGAAGCTGGGGATGAACTACAAGAGGACATAGAGGATGGAGAGACGGAGGATGATGATGATGATGGTGGTGTAGAACCATCTGATAAAGTGGGTGCAGATTATTGGCGTGTACAGCAGGAGAAGTTGGAGAGGGAGAGGAAGGCCATCATGGAGGATCACAGTCTGGTGGCGGAGGAGAAACAGAGGCTGTTGAAGGAGAAGGAGAGGAAGATGGACGCCCTGAAGAAGGAGCAGGAAGCAGGCGAGATGCTTACTGCCAAAGTCAAGGTGAGGAGACTACATTCGGGTCCTTTTCACCCCAACATTCTCTTTTTTTATTCTATACAGTACCCGGCAAACGTTTGGACACATCTACTCATTCAAGGGTTTTTCTTTATTTGTACTATTTTCTACGTTTTAGAATAATTAGTGGAGACCTCAAAACTATGGAATCATGTAGTAACCAATTAAGTGTTAAACAAATTAAATAAAATTATATTCAAAGTAGCCACCCTTTGCCTTGATGACAGCTTTGCACACTCTTGGCGTTCTCTCAACCAGCTTCATGAGGTAGTTGCCTAGAATGCATTTCAATTAACAGGTGTGCCTTGTTAAATGTTAATTTGTGGAATTTATTTTTCCCTTATTGCATTTGAGTCAATCAGTTCTGTTGTGACAAGGTAGGGGTGGTATACAGAAGATAGCCCTATTTGGTAAAAGACCAAGAACAGCTCAAATAAGCAAAGAGAAATGATAGTCCATCATTACTTTAAGACATGAAGGTCAGTCAATGGACAATTTCAAGAACTTTGAACGTTTCTTCAAGTGCAGTCTCAAAAACCACGATGGGCTATGATGAAACTGGCTCTCATGAGGACCACCACAGGAAAGGAAGACCCAGAGTTACCTCTGCTGCAGAGGATAAGTTCATTAGAGATGCCAGTCTCAGAAATTGCGTAAATGCTTCACAGTTCTCAGACACGTCTCAACATCAACTGTTCAGAGGAGACTGCATGAATCAGGCCTTCATGGTCAAATTGCTGCAAAGAAACCACTACTAAAGGACACCAATAAGAAGAGACATGCTGGGGCCAAGAAACACAAGCAATGGACATTAGACCGGTGGAAATCTGTCCTTTGGTCTGATGAGTCCATATTTTAGATTTTTGGTCCAACCGCTGTGTCTTTGTGAGACGCAGAGTAGGTGAATAGATCTCCGCTTGTGTGGTTCCCACTGTGAAGCATGGGGGAGGAGGTGTGATGGGGTGGGGGTGCTTTGCTGGTGCCACTGTCTGTGATTTTATTTAGATTTCAAGACACACTTAACCAGCATGGCTACCACAGCATTCTGCAGCGATACGCCATCCCATCTGGTTGGCGCTTAGTCCCACTATCATTTGTTTTTCAACAAGACAATGACCTAACATGCATCCAGGCTGTGTAATGGCTATATGACCAAGAAGGAGAGTGATGGAGTGCTGCATCGGATGACCTGGCCTCCACAATCACCAGCCCTCAACCCAATTGAGATGCTTTGGGATGAGTTGGACTACAGAGTGAAGGAAAAGCAGCCAACAAGTGCTCGGCATATGTGGGGGAAAAAGCATTCCAGGTGAAGCTGGTTGAGAGAATGCCAAGAGTGTGCAAAGCTGTCATCAAGGCAACGGGTGGCTACTTTGAAGAATGTGTAACACTTTTTGTTGTTTTGTTTACTACATGATTCCATGTGTTAATTCATAGTTTGTCTTCACTATTATGCTACGATGTAGAAAATGGTTAAAATAACAAAAACCCTTGAATGAGTAGGTGTGTCCAAACTTTTCACTGCTATTTTGTGTGTTTCCCTCACACCTCATGATTGTGTCCTCACCCAGGCAATGGAGAGTAAGCTTCTGATGGGAGGGAAGAACATTGTGGACCACACCAACGAACAACAAAGGATCCTGGAACAGAAGAGACAGGAAATTGCTGAACAGGTGATATGTGTGTATGGATGGACTTTTATTGATGGAGACAATTGAACACGCAATAGACAATCTTAATAGTATTCATTTGCCATCTGATCGGAAGAGTTAAATGATTTATGTGAGTAGTGTTCTTTGTGGGATTACACATCCTTGCCCTTACTGTGTGTGTGTGTGTGTGTGTGTAGAAACGCAGAGAGAGGGAGATGAAACAGCAGGTGGAGAATCGTGACGAGGAGACCCTGGAGTTGAAGGAGACGTACAGCTCTCTACAACAGGAAGTAGACATCAAGACCAAGAAGCTGAAAAAGGTCGATCAGGAACTGTAGCAAAATAGTACATTTGATTCCATAGAAAACTGTCCTTTTTATGTTGTCAGTTCACTAGAGTTCAAATGAGATTGTGGCATGGACAATGTATTCAGTTTTTCCTGGCACGTTTGTTTGTTTACACTGAAACTAATGTTGTTTTCGTCTCCTGTTGTGCTCGGTCTCATTATCCCTCTGATTTTTCTCCAGCTGTTTGCGAAGCTGCAGGCAGTGAAAACAGAGATCTATGAGGTCCAGGAGTTCCACATCAAGGAGAGACAGGAGCTGGAACAGACCCAGAACGAGTTGACCAGGGATCTCAAACTCAAGTATGGACCCTGTCAGGCCACCAACCAGCACACGTCTCTCATTTCACACACACTATTAAAATAATTAAAATAAAACCTCTATGTAGTCTATTTTAGTTGTTCCCCTCTGACAATGAGTACATTCCTGGAATAAACATGAGTGATTAGCTTTGACCTGGATTTTACCTTGAATATCAGGAAGTAACAAGGAGAGTTGTTCTAGATTAGGTTTTGTACTGTGGTTGGTTCCCCCCGCCCCATGACTGCCTAGGCTTCCTCCTATTATCAATAATAGTATCCTCAGGCTGTTAAGAGGTCCCCCTGACCTAGTTATTCTGTCTGCCAGGCATCTCATCATTGAGAATTTCATCCCCATGGAGGAGAAGAATAAGATTGTGAACAGGGCGTTCTTCGACGAGGAGGATGACCACTGGAAGATGCGTCCCATCACCCGCATAGAGGAGTATGTGCACATGGATTATTAGTAGTTAGACATAACACGCTGCAGTAATGCATACATGCACAGGGTTTGACCTAAGTGGTTGGCAAATCCCTCGTGTAGGAAGGAACACATACAAATTGTATGGCTGTCTTTTTGATAACTCTCAGTGACCAGCAGATGATGACCAGGCCCGTGTCAGCGGTGGGCTACAGAAGACCCCTGAGTCAGCACGCCCGCACGTCCATGGTGATGATGGCTGACGTCAGATACAAGGTATGATCTTCTTTATTCCCTCTGCTCTCCCGTCCCTCTGTCTTCTCCCGTCCCTCTGTCTTCTCGCGTCCCTCTGCTCTCTCTCCCTCTGTCTTCTCCCGTCCCTCTGCTCTCCCGTCCCTCTGTCTTCTCCCGTCCCTCTGTCTTCTCCCGTCCCTCTGCTCTCTCTCCCTCTGTCTTCTCCCGTCCCTCTGCTCTCTCTCCTGTCCCTCTGCTCTCTCTCCCGTCCCTCTGCTCTCCTCTCCCGTCCCTCTGCTCTCCTCTCCCGTCCCTCTGCTCTCTCTCCCGTCCCTCTGCTCTCTCTCCCGTCCCTCTGCTCTCTCTCCCGTCCCTCTGCTCTCTCTCCCGTCCCTCTGCTCTCTCTCCCGTCCCTCTGCTCTCTCTCCCGTCCCTCTGCTCTCTCTCCCGTCCCTCTGCTCTCTCTCCCGTCCCTCTGCTCTCTCTCCTCTCCCTCTGCTCTCTCCTTCCCTCTGCTCTCTCTCCTTCCCTCTGCTCTCTCTCCTTCCCTCTGCTCTCTCTCCCGTCCCTCTGCTCTCTCTCCTCTCCCTCTGCTCTCTCTCCTCTCCCTCTGCTCTCTCTCCCGTCCCTCTGCTCTCTCTCCTCTCCCTCTGCTCTCTCTCCCGTCCCTCTGCTCTCTCTCCCGTCCCTCTGCTCTCTCTCCTCTCCCTCTGCTCTCTCTCCTCTCCCTCTGCTCTCCCGTCCCTCTGCTCTCTCCTCTCCCGTCCCTCTGCTCTCTCTCCTCTCCCTCTGCTCTCTGCTCTCTCTCCCGTCCCTCTGCTCTCTCTCCTCTCCCTCTGCTCTCTGTCCCTGGTGACTGTGACTCACGTCTTGTCCTCTGAGTGGTAGCAGTCCCCCTCCTCTCTATCTGTTTCCCCAGTCTGAGAATATCCTGATGCAGGAGATGGACCTTCCCGCTCGGACCACTAAGGAGTATGAGGGGCCTGTCATAGCGCCCACGGTAGCAGCAGCGTTGGAGGATGCTCTGCGGGAAGAGGATGCGATCCAGGTGGATGCCTCCAGGTTCCACAGCAGCCTCGAGCACACCAGCACTGGGGCAGTCAAGAAACCAAAGTCTGGGTAAGGCTCTGTCCCATTCTGTACAAATTGTATTTGTCACAGGCTTTGTAAACAACAAGTGTAGACTAAAAGTGAAATGCTTACGGGGGGGGGGGGGGGGATAAAATGTAAATAGAGAAATAGTAGAAAAAAGTAACCCAAGGAATAAATACACAATGAGTAATGATCACTTGGCTCTATACACAGGATACCAGTCCTGAATGGGTGTACAAGATAATTGAGGTAGATATGTACTTATATATATATATATATATATACACACACACAAAAGTATGTGGACACCCCTTCAATGAGTGTATTTGGCTATTTCAGCCACAACCGTTGCTGACAGGTGCATAAAATCGAGCACATAGCCATGCAATCTCCACAGACAAACACTGGCATTATAATGGCCTTACTGAAGATCTGTGACTTTCAACGTGGCACTGTCATAGGATGCCACCTTTCCAACAAGTCAGTTTGTCAAATTTCTGCTAGACTGCCCACGTGAACTAAGTGCTGTGAAGTAGAAAGGTCTAGGAGCAACAACGGCTCTGCCGCAAAGTGGTAGGCAACACAAGCTCAAAGAACGGGACCGCCGAGTGCAACACTCACTACCGAGTTCCAAACTGCCTCTGGAAGCAACATCTGCACAAGAACTGTTCATCGGGAGCTTTATGAAATTGTTTTCAATGGCCGAGCAGCCAAGCGTCGACTGGAGTGATGTAAAGCTCACCACCCGTTGGACTCTGGAGCAGTAGAAACGCGTTCTCTGGAGTGATGGCAGTCCCACTGACAAATCTGGGTTTGGCTAATACCAGGAGAATGCTACCTGCCCCAATGCATAGTTCCAACTGTAAAGTTTGGTGGAAGAGGAATAATGGTCTGGGGCTGTTTTTTCATGGTTTGGGCCACTTAGTTCCAGTGAAGGGAAATCTTCATGCTACAGCCTACAATGGCATTCAAGATTTATTCTGTGCTTCCAACATTGTGGCAACGGTTTGGGGAAGGCCCTTTCCTGTTTCAGCATGACTGTGCCCCTGTGCACAAAGCGAGGTCCATACAGAAATCAATGGTCGATCGGTTTGGAAGAACTTGACTGGTCTGCACAGAGCACTGACCTCCACCCCATCGAACACCTTTTGGGATGAATAGGAACGCTTACTGCGAGCCAGCCTTAATCGCCCAACATCATTGCCCGACCACAGTAATGCTCTTGTGGCTGAATGGAAGGAAGTCCCCGCAGCAACTTCATATGAATGGTTTTGGAATGAGATGTTTGACGAGCAGGTGTCTACATACTTTTACTAATGTAGTGAATAAAGTGACTAGGCAGCAGGAGAGATAATAAACAGTAACCACATCGTATGTGATGAGTCAAAAGATTTGGTGCAAAAAGTGTTAATGCAGATAACCAAATAACTACCCGGACTAACTATTCAAATCAAACTTTATTGGTCACATACATACATACATTCTTAGCAAGTGTTATTGTGGGTGTAGTGAAATGCTTGTGTTCCTAGCTCCAACAGTGCAGTAGTATCTTAACAGTACACAAATGTAAAATAGAATAAAGAAATCTATAAATATTAGGATGAGTAATGTCAGAGGGCATTGACTAAAATACAGTATATACACATCAAATTATTAGAGCAGTATGTAAACATTATGAAAGTGACTAGTGGTCCATTATGAAAGTGACTAGTGGTCCATTATGGAAGTGGCCAGTGACTCCATGTCTATGTATATAGGGCAGCAGCCTCTAAGGTGCAGGGTTGAGTAACTGAGTGGTAGCCGGCTAGTGATGGCTATTTAAGTCTGATGACCTTGAGATAGAAGCTGTTTTTCAGGCTCTCTGTCCCAGCATTGATTCACCTGTACTGACCTCGCCGTCTGGATGATAGCGGGGTGAACAGGCAGCGGCTCGGGTGGTTGTTGTCCTTGATGATCTTTTATGTTTTCCTGTGACATCAGGTGCTGTAGGTGTCCTGGAGGGCAGGTAGTTTGCCCCCGGTGATGCGTTGTGCAGACCTCACTATCCTCTGGAGAGCCTTACGGTTGTGGGTGGAGGAGTTGCCGTACCAGGCGGTGATACAGCCTGACAGGATGCTCTCAATTGTGCATCTGTAAAAGTTTCTGAGGGTCTTAGGGGCCAAGACTAATTTCTTCAGCCTCCTGAGGTTGAAGAGGCACTGAGCCTTCTTCACCACACTGTCTGTGTAGGTGGACCATTTCAGATCGTCAATTACGTTTACACCGAGGAACTTGAAGCTTTCCACATTCTCCACTGCGGTCCTGTTGATGTCGATCGGGGCGTGCTCCCTCCACTTTTTTCTGAAGTCAACGATCAGCTCCTTCGTTTTGTTGACATTGAGGGAGAGGTTGTTTTCCTGGCACCACACTGCCAGGGCCCTCACCTCCTCCCTATAGGCTGTCTCGTCATTATTGGTAATCAGGCCTACTACTGTTGTCGTCTTCAAAGTTGATGATTGAGTTGGAGGCGTGGCCATGCAGTCATGGGTGAACAGGGAGTACAGGAGGGGGTGGAGCACGCACCCTTATGGGGCACCTGTGTTGAGGATCAGCAAAGTGTTTCCTACTTTCACCACCTGGGGGCGGCCCGTCAGGAAGTCCAGGACCAAGTTGCACAGGGCGGGGTTCAGACCCAGGGCCTCGAGCTTAATGATGAGCTTTGAGGGTACTATGTTGTTGAAGGCTGAGCTATAGTCAATGAACAGCATTCTGACGTACAGTTGAAGTCGTGACATTCCTGACATTTAATCCTAGTAAAAATGTCCTGCGCTCTAGCCTTTAGCTCAGATGTTGCCTGTAATCCATGGCTTCTGGTTGGGATATGTACGTACGTTTTTTTCCCCCCCCCGCCTCTAGTTGCACAGGTGACATGCTGGTAGAAATTAGGTCAATGGTTTTCAGTTTCCCTGCATTAGTCACTGGCCACTAGGAGCGCCACCTCTGGGTGAGCATTTTCTTATGGCCCTATACAGCTCTTTGAGTGTGGTCTTAGTGGTGGTAAATGGACAGCTAAAAAAATAAATAAACTCTCTCGGTAAATAATGTGGTGCGTGGGTCAGCTGTTTATTTAGCTGCACCCACCCACAATTGCTAATAACCCATCCGCAACCGCCTGACTACATGTGAAAACCTAAGGCCCACACCAAACCCTATCCTGCTACTATAGAAAATGCACTGCAGGCTACAGTCAGTCAGTGGAACAAATATTTGATGGGGTGGAGAATATTTTTTTTGAAATTCCCAGATTTTTAAAATGTTTTATTTTTTTAGATATGTTTCTGCTTGTAATTTCCAACATTTCTGTTGGCTATTTATTAGTCAACTTATCTATAATTAGATCCATGCAGCTTCTCTTCTGACATCAAATGTTGACCTAGAAGACTAAATAAATTACTCAACAGAATGTCATACATTTTATAGAATGAATGCTTCAATCTAGTTGACATCTATAAAGTTTCATCTCCATTTGTGGAGCAAAGACGTTTAGGGACCGGGGATAAGACAATAATGGAAACCAATACAAATGTCCAAACGAACATCAGTTTGACTGTTTGTATGGAAATAGAAAGCTGTCATCTCCATTTGTGGAGCAAAGACGTTTAGGGACCGGGGATAAAAGACAATAATGGAAACAAATACAAATGTCCAAACGAACATCAGTCTGACTGTTTGTATGGAAATAGAAAGCTATGAAAACGACCCAATGTTTCTGAAAAAGAGTACAGTTTGGGCCGGATGCATATTTAATGTGGTTGAAATATAATCCATGTCTTTCACCTCCGACTCATTGAAGTAGAAATCTTCGTTCTTAATCGAGGTCAGTGATCGCTGTTCTGATGTCCAGAAGCTCTTTTCTGTCATAAGAAACGATGACGGCAACATTATGTACAAAGAAAAGTTATGATCAGCGCAAAAAAAAAATAGCACAATTGGTCAGGAGCTATAAAATGGTCACTTCCCTCCAGTGCCATTCTGGGTTTTGTCCTTTAGTTATTTCAGTAGGGAGGGTTTCTGCCTGTTTAGTATCACAGGTCTACTCGATACCACAGGGTTTATAAAGCAATAGTCATAAGCAAATTTAGAAGCCATCCAATGATGTTTCCACATCGATTGCCCCCCCCCCACACACACACACACACAAATAAAATGTTATCTTCTCTTCCAACCAGCCGACCTAAAACGGGTAAGAAGACTGGTACCCCTACCTCTCGCACCCCCAACTCTCCATACAGCCCCTCCAGCCCAGGACATCCTTTATACCCACAATCCCGCGGGCTAGTGCCCAAGTGATAACTCCACACATTTCCTGTTTTTGGACCCAAAATTGAGAAGACTGCTTTTTGTTTTACTGAGTCTTGCAGACTGATTTTGCAGTCTGCAAGGGAAAGTGACAGAGACTCCAGACTGATTCAAGCACTTACATTTTTTTTTTAAATATATTTTTATTTTACCTGAGACCATAGCTCTTATCATTTTTTATTTTTTTTATTTTTAAGAGATTTGTATCTACCTTTCCAACCCACATGGTTACTGCGGTACAATACTATGCCATCTGTGCGTGATGTTCCAGAGACAAGCGGTTGAATACTACCTTCCCTTATGGGGCCCACACATGTTCTTAATGTTAACAGATAAGGACGATGTCCTCTAGACCAATAATTTTTTGAACTCTAGTTCACTACTATGCATGTGTCCTCCTGGGCCCCTCCTATGTCTACAGTGTGATGGGAGGAGACGTAGGACATGGGGGCTGCCATCAGAAAGGACAGATCTAAATGCTTTGCTGTGGGGGGGGGTTTGTCAATGTCCCTACTTTAGGTTTACAAGCTGTTATCCAGGTCTGTCTGTACACAGTTGAGCTTTAAGTCTCTGTTGTCCTCAATAAGTGGGGCAGTGTTTTGTTTGTACTGCTTGGTGAACTAACTGTACAGGCCGGAGGGTGAAGCACGCTGCAACACGTCTGTCACGTGATGTGGCCAGTCGCTGCTGGAATCACAACATGCTGTTCTTCCTGGAGCACCTATGATGACAGGGATATGGAAGAGGGGAACTAGAGGTCAACACAAGCCAAATCATCTATCAGGGTTCTGAGGTGCCTTAGATTCTCCAGACTCTACAGACCTACAGCGGCTGGCTAGAGGGGCAGGGAGCTAGCTGTGTGTTGCCTCAACCTCCTCTTTACCGACCTCCAATCTGGCTCCGAGTGTTCCTTGGAGTCAACTGATTTATTGTACCTTAGGTAGAAAGTTTGTCAAGAGGCCTCAATCAAAATGGGACTTGGTCTGAAAAAATGAAGGTAGCTTTCCTTGTATGTTTTGGATAAATATGTAGTCTTAATTCACTGTTTTTACACCTGCATCTGAGCGTTGTCCCCACTCCCTCTCTGCTACTGCAGGGTTATACTACCCTGTGACAGTATATGTGTATACTATGATATAGAAAGTCCTATATCACCTTTTGCAGTTGTAAAAAATGTAATACTGAAAAAGGTTAACTTTTTATTTCATTTTTATACATATGTAGATACTATTTAAATAAATGTTTTCTTTGAAATAGACTATTTTTGGATTTGTATAATTTTAAGTGCACTTTAATTTTCTGACATGGTACGTGCATTTCAAATGGCTTTAGTGTTTAAGTTTGCAACAGTTGATCCGAGCTTAAAACAATGTTTTGTATGGGAAGGATCTGTTCTATCCTAAAATGTGATGTTCTCTCAGATTCTGTGTGTTGAGACTTGTATGCATTTGGCATGAGATGGTAATCTTTATACAATGGTTAGCCCCTATTTTTTTTTTTTTATACTTCTAACCATAAGGTTCAATCGGCATGATTTTTTGAAAATTCTTACGTCACCAAAGCCATAGAATTTGGCATCTAAAATGAATCCCTACATTATTATCCCGTTGTCATGTCACCGTATCTAAACTTTATGTATAAGATTCTGATCGTTTTTGCCAAATGTTAAAATGATGCAGAAAGTCCAACTGTTCCTTTTGTAAAAAATAAATAAAAATGTTTTAATAAAGATGACCTAATTACACACTGATCTATTTGAATTTAAATGAGTGAAACTGATATGTGGTGTGAGTTAAAGTGTATGATATCACATCCCAAACATTCAACTTTTATTAACAGCAGTCAAAAAAAATCCTGTTCAAATTCCAACACAACATCCGTAAACAGTCAGAACTTAAGGAATGGTTCTACAGTATACAAGCAAACTGGGAAAGAACTTTTATTGATCATATTCTACCACTGTATTGAAATATATTTTTTTAAATCACAAAACGTGCTATGAGTCAGATGAACAAAACAATCTGCCTGGCCAAGGGAGTAAACATTTATCACTTAACATTTGAAATCAATGTGAAAGCATTATATTAAAAGGACAAATCAGAATAGTTTTGACCAAAATGCCAATTTCATGCGACATACTGTAGGTGTGACACTGGAGGCTGACTAAGTTAACCTCGATTCAACCATTCAGATAGTTACAAACTGGATGTAAACTTAAGGTATCGGTAGCAAGTATGAGCTAAAGAATCTATATATAAAATGATATTTATATGCAGATGACCACCACACAATGTATAACTAAACAAGGAAAAAATATAAAACGTTCACACGTCAACAAAATGGCATAAGTCGGAAATGAAAGGTTTCTTTTCTCTCTGCTGTTTTGACAGCACACAGCAGCTACATGCATTTCCTGTCCTGTCTTCCTGTCTTCTCACAGGCTTACAGCAGTGGCATGAGACACTACATGGCCAAAAGTATGCAGACACCCGCTTCGTTCAACTTCTCATTCCAAAATCATGGTCATTATTATGGAGATGGTCCCCCCCCTTTGCTGCTATAACAGCCTCCAATCTTCTGGGAAGGCTTTCCACTAGATGTTGGAACATTGCTGTGGGGACTTGCTTTAGTGAGATGGGGCACTGATGTTGGGTGATTAGGCCTGGCCTCGCAGTCGGCGTTCCAATTCATCCCGAAGGTGTTCGATGGGGTTGAGGTCAGGGCTCTGTTGCAGGCCAGTCAAGTGCTTCCACACCGTCTCGACAAACCATTTCTGTATGAACCTGGCTTTGTGCACGGGGACATGTCATGTGGTAACAGGAAAGGGCCTTCCCCAAACTGCTGCCACAAAATCATCTAGAATATCATTGTATGCTGTAGCGTTAAGATTTCCCTTCACTAGAACTAAGGGGCCTAGCCCGAACCATATAAAACAGCCCCAGACCATTATTCCACATCCACCAAACTTTACAGTTGCCACTATACATTCGGGCAGGTAGTGCTCCAAATCCAGATTTGTCCACCGGACTGCCAGATGGTGAAGCATGATTCATCCCTCCAGAGAACACGTTTCCACTCCTCCAGAGTCCAATGGTGGCGAGCTTTACACCACTCCAGCCAATGCTTGGCATTGTGCATGGTGGTGATCTTAGGCTTGTGTGCGGCTGCATAGCCATGGAAACCCATTTCATGAAGCTCCCAATGAACAGTTCTTATGCTGATGTTCCTTCCAGAGGCAGTTGGTAACTTGGTAGTGAGTGTTACACCCGGGAACAGACCACTTTTACACGCTTCAGCACTCATCAGTCCCGTTCTGTGAGTTTGTGTGGCCTACCACTACGCGGCTGAGCCGTTGATGCTCCAGACATTTCCACTTCACAATAACAGCACTTACAGTTGACCGGGGCAGCTCTAGCAGGACAGAAATTTGACGAACTGACTTGTTGGAAAGGTGGCATCCTATGACGGTGGCACAAACGTCAGCACTTCCGTAAGGCCATTCTACTGACTGTTTGTCTATGGAGATTGCATGGCCTTGTGCTTGACTTTATACACCTGTCAGCAATAGGTGTGGCTGAAATAGCTGAATCCACAAATTTGAAGGGGTGTCCACATACTTTTGTATATATAGTTTATGTAGAAGAAGAAAAAACATGATCCTCTGTAAACTAACTTTCTTTCACTATTGATTACAGAGTAAACCAAAAGACCAGCTTTGGATAAATGTACATGTCAGGTTTGGCATTAATTTGATCTTAAATGAATTCATAAGGTAATGAAATTCAACTCATGAAAAAAATCCCCCCCCCCCTTTTTTTTTTATCTACCTATAAATCAAATGTCAATTATTTTCCAGAATTGACTGAATTAAAAATGGAACTGAACCATTTTAGAGGGAAAAGTAAACATTTACAAATATATGAGAATTTGAGCAGAATCCATCATAACAATGGAAGAAGCATGGTCAACCCTAGTCTGTCATGTTCAAACTGAAACGTCTGCTGGACATGATCATGGCATCATAGTGTCTCCTGCATTTATTCTCAAGAAAGTTAACTCAAAACAACACCTAATATCCACTGCCAGTCTGCTAACAAAATAGAGAGTCAAACAATAATAAGTGTCTCTAAACCACAGGCATCATGGGTCATCAGTGTCACAACACACCACAATCTCATCAAGACAACATCTACCAGCTCCACACCACCTCATCAACAGACAACCTCTACCAGCTCCACACCACCTCATCAACAGACAGCCTCTACACCACCTTTCTTCAGAGGTCAAACATCTCTCTGGCTTCTGGACACTACTGAAATGACAAACTTTCTCCTCCACTCTGACACTATCCCATCTTCTCCTTCCATTTATGAAGCACAAGGCTCGATAGCAATCTCAGATGGTTCTTCTAGTCTCTCATAGTACAGTAGATGTGGACCAACGTGCTCTGGGACATGTGGCTGCAGGTGATGTCCAATAAGTAGAGTTTGGTCTTCCAACCAGATAACAGACACCTCCCATAGGTCTAGGGCTCACTCAGCACAGAATATATGGATCCCATTCTCACACACAGCTTAAGAGGGAAACAACTTTGTTGGGTTGAGTGAAAAAGTTAAATCACAAAGATCCTCCCTTCCCAACTACTGCAACAAAAAAATCAGAGTAACAGAGACCCAGTCAGTAACAGAGACCCAGTCAGTAACAGAGACCCAGTCAGTAACAGAGACCCAGTCAGTAACAGAGACCCAGTCAGTAACAGAGACCCAGTCAGTAACAGAGACCCAGTCAGTAACAGAGACCCAGTCAGTAACAGAGACCCAGTCAGTGGTCAGTAACAGAGACCCAGTCAGTGGTCAGTAACAGAGACCCAGTCAGTGGTCAGTAACAGAGACCCAGTCAGTGGTCAGTAACAGAGACCCAGTCAGTGGTCAGTAACAGAGACCCAGTCAGTAACAGAGACCCAGTCAGTAACAGAGACCCAGTCAGTAACAGAGACCCGGTCAGTAACAGAGACCCGGTCAGTAACAGAGACCCGGTCAGTAACAGAGACCCGGTCAGTAACAGAGACCCGGTCAGTAACAGAGACCCGGTCAGTAACAGAGACCCAGTCAGTAACAGAGACCCAGTCAGTAACAGAGACCCAGTCAGTAACAGAGACCCAGTCAGTAACAGAGACCCAGTCAGTAACAGAGACCCAGTCAGGGGTCAGAAACAGAGACCCAGTCAGGGGTCAGAAACAGAGACCCAGTCAGGGGGTCAGAAACAGAGACCCAGTCAGGGGTCAGAAACAGAGACCCAGTCAGGGGTCAGAAACAGAGACCCAGTCAGGGGTCAGTAACAGAGACCCAGTCAGGGGTCAGTAACAGAGACCCAGTCAGGGGTCAGTAACAGAGACCCAGTCAGGGGTCAGTAACAGAGACCCAGTCAGGGGTCAGTAACAGAGACCCAGTCAGGGGTCAGTAACAGAGACTCAGTAACAGAGACCCAGTCAGTAACAGAGACCCAGTCAGGGGTCAGAAACAGAGACCCAGTCAGGGGTCAGAAACAGAGACCCAGTCAGGGGTCAGAAACAGAGACCCAGTCAGGGGTCAGAAACAGAGACCCAGTCAGGGGTCAGAAACAGAGACCCAGTCAGGGGTCAGAAACAGAGACCCAGTCAGGGGTCAGAAACAGAGACCCAGTCAGGGGTCAGTAACAGAGACCCAGTCAGGGGTCAGTAACAGAGACCCAGTCAGGGGTCAGTAACAGAGACCCAGTCAGGGGTCAGTAACAGAGACCCAGTCAGGGGTCAGTAACAGAGACCCAGTCAGGGGTCAGTAACAGAGACTCAGTAACAGAGACCCAGTCAGTAACAGAGACCCAGTCAGGGGTCAGAAACAGAGACCCAGTCAGGGGTCAGAAACAGAGACCCAGTCAGGGGTCAGAAACAGAGACCCAGTCAGGGGTCAGAAACAGAGACCCAGTCAGGGGTCAGAAACAGAGACCCAGTCAGGGGTCAGAAACAGAGACCCAGTCAGGGGTCAGAAACAGAGACCCAGTCAGGGGTCAGTAACAGAGACCAAGTCAGGGGTCAGAAACAGAGACCCAGTCAGGGGTCAGAAACAGAGACCCAGTCAGGGGTCAGAAACAGAGACCCAGTCAGGGGTCAGAAACAGAGACCCAGTCAGGGGTCAGTAACAGAGACCCAGTCAGGGGTCAGTAACAGAGACCCAGTCAGGGGTCAGTAACAGAGACCCAGTCAGGGGTCAGTAACAGAGACCCAGTCAGGGGTCAGTAACAGAGACCCAGTCAGGGGTCAGTAACAGAGACCCAGTCAGGGGTCAGTAACAGAGACTCAGTAACAGAGACCCAGTCAGGGGTCAGTAACAGAGACCCAGTCAGGGGTAGTTGGTTTCTGCTGTTAGTTGTATCTGTGGAGAAGTCATTTCTCCCGGTAGTACAGCAGGTACATCTTCAGAGGCTCCGGGAGGGGCAAAACGAGAATCCTTTCTCTCAGGATGTTTATAGGTGGCTCTGCTGGGAGTTGCTCCCCTGTCTCCTTTTCCGCTTCCTCCTCCTCCTCCCGGGCTGCCCTTCGCTGTCCATCCTCCTGCCCCCCGTGGTTATTGTTGTTGTTGTCCAGGGGAGCAGGGGTGGGGTCAGCATTGCTCACCACACGCTTGTGTGCCAGTACTACAGAGGTGCAGTGGCGGCGGTGGTGAACTCTTCGGCGTTTAAAACGTGGGCCGTACTTGTGGAGCCCACTGACCCCCAGGCCCCTGCCTCCTCCAAAAGAGCCCTGACCCCGTGGCTGACCCCCCCCGTTGTCCGTGGTCACTCTCAGGGTGTGGCGGATGGCTATACGAGCCAGCTCTTGCAGCGTCCGCACCTCAAACGTGGCTGCTCCGTGGGTCACCAGAGATCAGAAAGGTGAGAGAATGAAGAGAACGTTAATATGCTTTGGAAGGTGATCAAAACGTCTGGGTTTTTTTTCCTATCGTTTTTCACTCATCTCTTCTGACTTTTACGTTAGAAAATCCCAAACTGGCAAGGTACTCACGTAGTGGGACTGTCTTGGGTTCGCCATTGGTGTTATGTTGGGGCAGTGCCAGTGGAGCGAAGGACACAGCAATGATCTTTTTGGTCTCCCAGCTGCTCTGGCCTGTACGCCTGATCTTGGTCAGCTAGGAAGAGTACATTAGGGCAGGGTTTCCCCAAACTTGATACATTTTTTAAAAACTTGCTGTTCAATTCCCACGAATAAAGAAAAATACAATGTGTTTCCTTCACATTCTCTTTAAGCTCATCACCGTGCACTTTGACCACGCTGTGAAGTTCATCATCACTTATTTCATCTAATAACCCACATGCTTTCCTGAGTCGTAGTAGGAAGACCACACAACATATCATTGTGTGACTCCAAATTTACTCCAATTCGATGGTTATTATATCAATATTTGCGCATAAAGGCACTTTCACCACCATTTATCGCATAGTACATTTTACAGACAAAAAAGATCACACCGCCTCTTAACGTATTTTATTTTGTCGACATTTTGCTGAGTTTACCGACAAATTGACATTTTCTATCCGACAAGTACAAGCATAAAAAGGTTGGATGGAAACCTAGTTAGTGGGAGTATACACACCTTCTCCTCCAGAGGCAGTACCAGAATACCCCCCACCTTCAGCAGGTTCTTCATGTATTCTTCATGGTCTCTCTGCACTCCCGCCCCACAGTACACCCTGTCATACTGCCTGCTCTCAGGGGGGATCTCCAGGCAGTTCCCCGCCACAAACGAAGGTTCGCAGAACTCAAACCTTTAAAAAAACACAAATACAGTATAAACAAAAAGACAAAAACAATTGATTTCACAGGCTACACACTCCCACCTGATATTCAACTAGCTACGATGTCTACTGACAAGAGAGAACTTCAAGGCTGATGTAGACTGGAAAGGCAATCAGAGGTAAAGAGTCTCACTTGTCAAAGCTTTCGCTGGTTTTGATGAAGTAGTCTAGCTTCTGATAGGCATACTCAATCACATCAGCATATAACTCCACCCCATGGTTCACACCAAATGGACCTGGAACCAGGATTACAACAGAAAAATAACAAACATCCACAATGCATTTCAATCAACTTTTCCAATCAGTTGGCCTGCTGATTTCCCCCTTTCCAACTCCAACAAGGCCCAGAGTGGTTGTACTGTCTGCTACAGTAACTCACCCAGGCCCACAGTGGTCGTACTGTCTGCTACAGTAACTCACCCAGGCCCGGAGTGGTTGTACTGTCTGCTACAGTAACTCACCCAGGCCCGGAGTGGTTGTACTGTCTGCTACAGTAACTCACCCAGGCCCAGAGTGGTTGTACTGCCTGCTACAGTAACTCACCCAGGCCCAGAGTGGTTGTACTGTCTGCTACAGTAACTCACCCAGGCCCAGAGTGGTTGTACTGTCTGCTACAGTAACTCACCCAGGCCCAGAGTGGTTGAACTGTCTGCTACAGTAACTCACCCAGGCCCAGAGTGGTTGAACTGTCTGCTACAGTAACTCACCCAGGCCCAGAGTGGTTGTACTGTCTGCTACAGTAACTCACCCAGGCCCAGAGTGGTTGTACTGTCTGCTACAGTAACTCACCCAGGCCCAGAGTGTTTATTTACCAGGTAAGTTGACTGAGAACACATTCTCATTTACAGCAACAACCTGGGGAATAGTTACAGGGGAGAGGAGGGGGGGTAAATTAGATGAATTGTAAGCTGGGGATGATTAGGTGACGGTATAAGGGACAGCTTGGGAATTTAGCCAGGACACCGGAGTTAACACCCCTACGCTTACGATGAGTGCCATGGGATCTTTAGTGACCAGAGAGTCAGGACACACGTTTAACGTCCCATCAGAAAGACAGCACCCTACAGAGGGAAATGTCCCCAATCACTGCCCTGGGGTATTGGGATATTTTTTTTTTGACTCGAGGAAAGAGTGCCTCCTACTGGCCCTCCAACACTACTTCCAGCAGCATCTGGTCTCTCATCTAGGGACCGACCAGGACCAACCCTGCTTATCTTCAGAACCAAGCCAGCAGTGGGATGCAGGGTGGTATGCTGCTGGCTAAACCAGTTACAACAACTCACCCAGTATGAGTCCCACCATAGTGCTGAGGTACCCCGTCCCACTGCCCAGGTTGAGGAAGGACAGGCCAGGGTGCAGGTCTAGGGCCTCCATCACCTCAGAGTAGATACAGGGGGCTGATAGGTGGATGTTGCCGTGCCTCCAGGCCAGGTCCTTGTAGGCGCTGTCTCGGTACTCCTCCAGGTAGTAGTCGGCCCGGTCGATGGCCCTGAAGGCCCGCTCCACCAGGTCTGAATGGATGTAGTGTGCCTCCTTCAAGTTGTCAATCAACTCGTCATTATCCTCGCCAGCGCTCACAGCTCCTCCCATCTTGACTGGCGAGAGAGAAGGGGAAACTTCTGAGCCTTTATCTGAAGAACAGAAACAGGTTGTGTGCAATTGAATTGAAAGAGTTTGCTGCATTGCCACCACTTTAACAAAACATCATCCTCCACTTCACATTTTGTACATTTCAGAGTAAACCATCCCCATTTTTTGCCTTCGAATGACATACTGAAAGTGCTCCGTGAAAAGACTTCCTCAGCACATTAGGTGTGAGTGCTGTTCCTGTGGCCTGCCCCTTGAACAATGCCAATGGGGAGATGACAAGCCAAATGTTGAGTTGGCCTGCTGTGTCATAAAGCAATAGGAAACCAAGGAGCCTGGCCACTTTAATGATGCTTGGTTCCTTTGATGCCTAAAAACATCCATTGTGTTTGATTGCCAAATTACTCATTTATGCACAATAAATGATTTGAGAAAATCCTCGATGGTGGTGAACATTTCTGAATAACATTATGAATTTATTTTTCAACAGCGATTACAAATACACGACCAAAAGATGGCGCTGTGGGACTTTAACCTTTGCCTTGTTTTAAGAGAAAAGTACACTATTTCCTGTAAAAGAACACTGCGTTTTCTAACACAAACCTTGAAAAACAACCACACCATGCTAAAAACAGCATATCATTTAGCAAGAAATGTCAAAATTACAATAACGTTACCCCACATGCATCCGATGACCTTCGCGAGACACGTTGCAGTTACTATTTGTGCGCAAGTTAACCCGATTTTGAGTCCAAAATATCCACAACAAATATGCAAACGTGTCAGATCATGTCAATTAAGTAGTTTAGTTAGCATCTAAATGGTTTTTAAGTGGTTGACACATTGGAAATATGAAGAAGAAAAAAAGCCAATCGTAATCTGAGTCTTCCATGCAAGCAGAACAAAGATTCGGGACTAACGTTAGGCAAGGTCGACAGACACACGCCAACATAACGTTAATTGGAAAATATAATTACCTAGAACTTGATAATCAAATGTTTCCGTGTTAAAATATCGATGGCCGCTACAAATCAGCTTGTTTTAAGGCTTTTGTTCGATAGCGCTCAGATAGTTCACAGCTAGTGCTAGCTAGGCGCTAACGTTACAGCTTCTACCCCCCAAAACGGTACAGCTTCTACCCCCAAGCCATAAAACTGCTGAACAATCAAATGGCTACCCAGACTATTTGCATTGACCCCCCCTTTCAGTTAAAAAAAAATATTGTAGATTTTTGTACACTGCTGCTACTCGCTGTTTATTATCTATGCAGTCACTTTACCCCCACCGACGTACAAATGACCTCAACTAACCTGTACCGATAGCCTCGTTATTTTTATTGTGTTACTTTTTTACTTAAGTTAATTCATTAACTATATAACTATATTTTCTTAAAACTGCATTGTTGGTTTATTAATGGGTTGCCTGCTGTATTCGGAGCAGATGACAAACACCTTTCGATTTGAGATGTAAACGTTCAACCAGTCGACGCGCTTACGTCATACGTAAGAAAAAGCAGTGTAGATCTGATTATCATTTTGATTGGCTATTGATTGATACAATAAAATAAATAATGGGCCTAAACATACAATATAGTAATTGAACAAGCCCAACTGTAAATGTGCACCAAAGTGAATGTGGTGCAGGCTGCTAGATAAAATATATTTACAGAATAGAATAGAAAAACTATGATTTAAAAAAAAAAGTATAATCTTGATTAATATAGCACATCAATCTGTTGAATGCAAGCTTTATATTTATCTTTAGGATTAGGCTGGAGCTGGAATGTTGACATGAAGCTAGGGTTAAGGTTAGGGTTAGGGTTAAGGTTAGGGTTATGGTTGAGGTTAGGGTTAAAGTTAGGGTTGAGGTTAGGGTTAAGGTTAGGGTTAGGGTTGAACCGGGATGTGGACATGAAGCTAGGGTTAGGGTTATGGTTGAGGTTAGGGTTAAGGTTAGGGTTGAACCGGGATGTGGACATGAAGCTAGGGTTTAGGTTAGGGTTAAGGTTAGGGTTATGGTTGAGGTTAGGGTTAGGGTTGAGGTTAGGGTTAAGGTTAGGGTTAGGGTTGAACTGGGATGTGGACATGAAGCTGGGGTTATGGTTAGGGTTATGGTTAGGGTTATGGTTGAGGTTAGGGTTAAGGTTAGGGTTAAGGTTAGGGTTATGGTTGAGGTTCGGGTTAAGGTTAGGGTTATGGTTGAGGTTAGGGTTATGGTTGAGGTTAGGGTTAAGGTTAGGGTTAGGGTTGAACCGGGATGTGGACATGAAGCTAGGGTTAGGGTTATGGTTGAGGTTAGGGTTAAGGTTAGGGTTGAACCGGGATGTGGACATGAAGCTAGGATTATGGTTTAGGTTAGGGTTAAGGTTAGGGTTATGGTTGAGGTTAGGGTTGAGGTTAGGGTTAAGGTTAGGGTTAGGGTTGAACTGGGATGTGGACATGAAGCTGGGGTTATGGTTAGGGTTATGGTTAGGGTTATGGTTGAGGTTAGGGTTAAGGTTAGGGTTAAGGTTAGGGTTATGGTTGAGGTTAGGGTTAGGGTTAAGGTTAGGGTTATGGTTGAGGTTAGGGTTATGGTTGAGGTTAGGGTTAAGGTTAGGGTTTTGGTTGAGGTTAGGGTTATGGTTGAGGTTAGGGTTATGGTTGAGGTTAGGGTTAAGGTTAGGGTTAGGGTTGAACCGGGATGTGGACATGAAGCTAGGGTTAGGGTTATGGTTGAGGTTAGGGTTAAGGTTAGGGTTGAACCGGGATGTGGACATGAAGCTAGGGTTATGGTTGAGTTTAGGGTTAAGGTTAGGGTTATGGTTGAGGTTAGGGTTAAAGTTAGGGTTAGGGTTGAACCGGGATGTGGACATGAAGCTAGGGTTTGGGTTAAGGTTAAGGGTTAAGGTTAGGATTGAACTAGGATGTGGACATGAAGCTAAATGACGCAAATCATATTTTATCAGAGCTGAATTATATATGCTGTCTGTTCTATTATAGTAGTTGAAAATAAATAGCATATAGTAATTTATATTTATATGTGTACACAGACAGCAACATGCCTTTTAAAAGGTTATAGTAGTTCATGCTTGTTCACGTTATTAGAAAATAGGCTACTGGAGTCTGAGGAGATTTCACTGACTAAAATGTATTTGACTTTTATTTCACTAGACAGGTCAATTAATTAAGAACAAATTCTTATTTACAATAACGACCTGGCAAATATCTGACTCAAACATGTCATGTGACTGTGGCACACTACTACAGCCCAGCAGATGGCAGTGGTCAACCATGACATGTGACTGTGGCACACTATAGCAGTGGTCAAACATGTCATGTGACTGTGGCACACTATAGCCCAGCAGATGGCAGTGGTCAACCATGTCATGTGACTGTGGCACACTATAGCCCAGCAGATGGCAGTGGTCAACCATGTCATGTGACTGTGGCACACTATAGCCCAGCAGATGGCAGTGGTCAACCATGTCATGTGACTGTGGCACACTATAGCCCAGCAGATGGCAGTGGTCAACCATGTCATGTGACTGTGGCACACTATAGCCCAGCAGATGGCAGTGGTCAACCATGTCATGTGACTGTCATCAAACACTGTCCTCCATTTTGGCAAACGACAAAAACAAGAGAGACGTTTTTTCTTTCCTTTTCTTCTCTGGCAACCCCATAGCCTACAGTGTATGGCACACACACACACACACACATACACACACACACATACACACACATACACACACACACACACACACACACCAATTAACGCAAGCGACCGATGCACTTGTCTATAATTCTTTATTAATGTTTTTCATAGATAACATGGTTGATACCCCCACAATAACTGACATCTCTTATCTTGTTTATAATACTGACACGGGAACATGGGAACATGTACACAAGTACACAAACACAGAGTCACAATTTCAGCCCAACTACAGAGTTAACCTCCAAAAGAAAACAGGAGACCCAGAGGCCGTACAGCCAAGGCCTGTCCTGCTTTACAAAATAGTAGCAAAAGAACAATCACCTCTACAAAAGTAACAAAAATCCTTACTATCTATTATTGTGGAAGTGCTTGTAATTTTGGAAGTTTGTAATTTTCAAAAGGGTATTAATAATATGAATGCCTAGAAAATCCCCAGTAAAAATAGCTCATCTCTGTAAAAATGGGCTAGCAGGACAACCCTTGGCTGTGCATTTAGTCACAAACTTTTTTTTTCTCTCAAATTTTCTTTAATACAACAACAATAACATTGTTCCTTAAATACAAATATGTACAGAGACTTCAACAAATGTTTTTCTTCTTCAAAATAATGCCCTAAACACTAATGCATTATCTATAATAAAGGTTATGCTCATTTGGATATTTCCTTCACAGAAATCGCCCATGCAGTTGGATACCTGAATCATCGTAATTAGATCACAGTTTCTTTACCATTATATCGTATTGATGTTTTGTGTCTCTGTCACAACATGAATGTGTCACCACGGCAACAGCAATAGAATCTTCTCCTGCCTGTCAAAGACACATTTAATATTCTTTCTTCTTTTTTTAAATAGCCCCCCCCCCCCCCCCCCAATCCTCCCTGACCCCCTGAAAATGTTGTCTTCACCCCTGCCAACCTCCTGAGCAGGATTTGAGCCAGCTTCTTCAAATGTAAACATACCGTTGCCTGCAATGAGTGGAGAGAGAAAGGCACACATGATAAAAGCACACAGCTTTAAGCTACAGTACCTACAGAGGTTTTGGTTTGATTAGCTAAATGACACCTTTTTACCATTCTATCAGATATGATTTTCTCCTGGGAATGTTAGTGTGGTATTTATGTGATCTACTTTGATTTGTTATGTTTTGTGTTTTTAAATTGGATGATAATGTTTGAAGTATAGGCACCTAATGATTGGCTACCTCCCTTTGCTGGACAGAACAGAATCAGGGGACCATTCTCAGGCGCCTTCAGATGTGTACAGTACCAATCTCAGGGGCCTTCAGATGTGTACAGTACCAATCTCAGAATAGGGTGCTTTGGGCTATCTTTTCTCATGTTTACAGGGTACTCTACTCTGTCTGTCCTCACTTTAACTGATGAAGGAAGGGCAAAGGTCATTAAAGACAGGACACTAAGAATCTTTGTATACCCTGGCCTACCACAGACTGAGATATTAGATCATTGGTTTTATATTCTGCATTATTCAGGGGGATTCACAGGTGTGTGATCACTTTTGATCAGAGCGAACAGAGACTTCTTGCTTTCACATGCAACACTGTACTTTTACAACCACTACATGAGACCACATCCATTCACAACTATCAACTGAAATGGATCGTTTTACATGTCATGGTCAAATCACATTGCCATGGTACAATATGTCACCATGCTCCTCCATCCTGTCTCATACGTAGACATGAACATTATCATCCATATAGTCACATGTAGTGTTTATAAAAATAAATAAAAACTGTCAACACAGTGTTACATTGGCTGGCGTAACATGACCATGTATTTACACACTCTACTCTGTGCCAATTTGACACAGTCCAAATTTTCAGTGCTTTCTATCCCATGACAATTGGCCATTTAGGAAAATACTAAAACATTACAAATACAGAAGACAGAAACCTCCTTATAGGAAAAATATGTTCATTACTCATTATCAAATGAACAAGCTGTTGTTGTTAACACTTGATTATATTAGCTTTATAAATGTGTTGGACTGCCATTTAGCCATTTAATCTTACATCTCAGTGTCGTTGAAGCAGTTTAAATGGGGTCATACCATATCGAATAAGATATGAGAATAATCGTAATCTGTATACTCTTGTATTGTAGTATGCATGTGCATTAAAGAGAGGTGGAAGAATAAGCTACTTTCTTAATCAAATGTATCAAGAACTCCTTCCTGAGGAAAAGTCACACAAGACAAAAGCCTTTAAAGGTTTTGACATTCTGAGTGATGGACAAATATTTATGTAACAAACGCCTCTCTCTCTCTCTCTCAAACCAAGAGGGAGACCTCTAGCGCTGCAAATCAATCTCCACTCCCACACGTTCCTCTCTCTTCACTTGGAGGGCTTTGAGTCAATCCCTGCTATCGCTGCATGCTTTGGCTAGTGTCTTAGTATCGTATTTATTTTGTAGATTTAGTCAATTCTTTCCAGTAACCTGCATCCCCTCTATTTATTTAACCTCTATTTTACTAGGCAAGTCAGTTAAGAACAAATTCTTATTTTCAATGACGGCCTAGGAACAGTGGGTTAACTGCCTGTTCAGGGGCAGAACGACAGATTTGTACCTTGTCAGCTCGGGGGTTTGAACTTGCTAGTCCAACGCTCTAACCACTAGGCTACCCTGCCGCCCCGGCAGAGGGGATGGTTAAAAGATTTTGGTCTGAAAAGTATTACTGCCATGTGTAAACACGCGATAGCATTCATTGAATCAAACACCCCGGACACTGATGCAAAGGGAATTATACATCTCAAACAGTGTTTGGATTTACATTATCAGTCAGAAGTTTGGACGCAGCTACTCATTCAAGGGTTTTTCTCTTTTTTAAAAAACTAATTTCTACATTGTAGAATAATAGTGAATACATCAACACTTTGATATAACACATGTGGAATCATGTAGTAACCAAAAAAAGTGTTCAACAAATCAAAATATATTGTATATTTGAGATTTTTCAAAGTAGGCACCCTTTGCCTTGATGACAGCTTTGCACACTCTTGGCATTCTCTCAACCAGCTTCATGAGGTAGTCACCTGGAATGCATTTCAATTAACAGATGTGCCTTGTAAAAAGTTTGTGGAATTTCTTGCCTTCTTAATGCGTTTGAGCCAATCAGTTCTGTTGTGACAAGGTAGGGGTGGTATACAGAAGATAGCCCTTTTTGGTAAAAGACCAAGTCCATATTATGGCAAGAACAGCTCAAATAAGCAAAGAGAAATGATAGTCCATCATTACTTTAAGACATGAATGTCAGTCAATACGGAATATTTCAATAACTTTGAAAGTTTCTTCAAGTGCAGTTGCAAAAACCATCAAGTGCTATGATGAAACTGGCTCTCATGAGGACCACCACATGAACCAGCATTCTCTCAACCTGCTTCACCTGGAATGCTTTTCCAACAGTCTTGAAAGAGTTCCCACATATGCTGAGCAATTGTTGGCTTCTTTTCCTTCACTCTGCATTCCAACTCATCATCAAGGCAAAGGGTGTCTACTTAGAAGATTCTGCAATCTAAAATATATTTGGATTTGTTTAACACTTTTTTTGGTCACTACATGATTCCATATGTGTTATATCAAAGTGTTGATGTCTTCACTATTATTCTACAATGTAGAAAATAGTACAAATAAAGAAAAACCTTTGAATGAGCAGGTGTGTCCAAACTTTTGACTGGTACTGTACATTAAAACACAAACAGGGTAAATATGCAGGTCTTTGTTTTTCTTTTTCTCACTCTGCTGGGGTGAGTACCAGTACATTCCTAGTGGCCATAACCCAGTGTGCTATTAGAAGTCCATACTCAAATGCTGGCACTTTCAATGGTTTAAAAAAAATACACAAGAGAGTTTCATTACACTTTCTGAAAGCTAATTACACTACCCATTATCACAGGGTCTCCCATTAGGCTACCTCATTATATTATCACAGGGTCTCCCATTAGGCTACCTCATTATATTATCACAGGGTCTCCCATTAGGCTACCTCATTATATTATCACAGGGTCTCCCACTAGGCTACCTCATCATATTATCACAGGGTCTCCCACTAGGCTACCTCATTATATTACCACAGGGTCTCCCACTAGGCTACCTCATTATATTACCACAGGGTCTCCCACTAGGCTACCTCATCATATTATCACAGGGTCTCCCACTAGGCTACCTCATTATATTACCACAGGGTCTCCCACTAGGTTACCTCATCATATTATCACAGGGTCTCCCACTAGGCTACATCATTATATTACCACAGGGTCTCCCACTAGGCTACCTCATTATATTATCACAGGGTCTCCCACTAGGCTACCTCATTATATTACCACAGGGTCTCCCACTAGGTTACCTCATCATATTATCACAGGGTCTCCCACTAGGCTACCTCATTATATTATCACAGGGTCTCCCACTAGGCTACCTCATTATATTACCACAGGGTCTCCCACTAGGTTACCTCATCATATTTTCACAGGGTCTCCTCCTAGTTGCAACAGATCACTCAGAGCAAGTACTACACGTTCCCTATTGGCTTTTTAACGTTGTGATCTGTGTTTGAGAGCTGACCTTATCATAATCTTATCACAACGACACAGTACTGCACAATATAACGCCAATGTGACCAAAGAGGCCTCTATGCATGAACTCACTCACAGGACACTTGAACGAAGAGCCAACCATTTAGTTAAGATTACAGACATTTCAGATTCACTACAACATACATTAGCATTTCAGATTCACTACAACATGCGTTAGCATTTCAGATTCACTACAACATGCGTTAGCATTTTCACCATGTCTGGATCAAAGATAGAGAGAAATCCATAGAAAAGGAAACCTAAAAAGCCACAGTCATATCCGCCTCTATTCGTCACAACTCTCAGACAGGTGTAGTTCCTCTGATAAGCTAACAGAAGAGGAAAAGAGGCAACAATTACACTGGAAAAATATATGCATGTTTCTATTCATATAGCTTTTAAATGTCTATTTATACAGAATGTATATACAGTGTACTTATGGCCATCTTGGCAAAGAAACAAAGGCATCTGAAACAATCCCAACTCTCGGTCTGACGCCCTGGTCATGTCACGTGACTAGACATTGTACATTGCAGAATGCAAAGAATCAGGAAAGAAAGTGAGGGGTTTGTGGCACTTTGTGCATCAACAAATGAAATCTAAAATAAGGCTACATGGGCGTAGTGGATCTGATATTAGTTGTCATTCTCCTTGATGGTTTAGTTTTTCCTTGAAGTGTTTTAGACCCAGACATCTAGTCTAGAACACACTGGAACAGAGCTCTAGAACACACTGGAACAGAGCTCTAGAGCACACTGGAACAGAGCTCTAGAACACACTGGAACAGAGCTCTAGAACACACTGGAACAGAGCTCTAGAACACACTTGAACAGAGCTCTAGAACACACTGGAACAGAGCTCTAGAACACACTTGAACAGAGCTGTAGAACACACTGGAACAGAGCTCTAGAACACACTGGAACAGAGCTCTAGAACACACTTGAACAGGGCTCTAGAACACACTGGAACAGAGCTCTAGAACACACTTGAACAGAGCTCTAGAACACACTGGAAAAGAGCTCTATGGAGCTTCTGCCCAAGACATTTAGAGAAAAGAATAAACAGAGAAAAAATATTTGATCAAAAGGCATTAAAACATCTCTGGTACATTAAAGATGTTTTGGGTTAGCCAGTGTTGGCCACTACAAAGCGCTCGGGGAAGAAACATTTTATCCTTCTATTTTCTTGGTCTTATTTTTCCTGACAAAACGCAAACAACTCCTTGCTGACACAAAGACAATCTGATACCAACAGAACAGTGACTGCTTTTGTTGGTTATTCTGCTTAGGAATAACTGCTGGTATATCTATGAAAGCAAATCAAACAATATTCTATGATTTTCTTTCTAGACATGTTTTTTTCTTTATTTAAATATTAGCAATGGATTTTAAGACTACTAAGACTCAGCCATCACAGGACACACAGAAATGACTAAATAAATATACAACCATATGACAGTCAATTTCCTCAATATTAAATAAATAATAAATACATACTTTCTTTTTAAGCCGTGGATTTTCTGAAGATACTTTATCATAACAGAAATAACAGAAATGAAAACAGTTTTATAAAATTATCAAAACTTTGTCAGTTATAAAATATCTGCACTTAAAAATGTAAAAAAAAAATATTTAAAATAAAATAAGATATATAAAATAATTAAGTGTGAACAGTTATCTATATAGATTTTTAAATATTGATGTCGAAGTCTCCCTGTTTTAAATCTTTATGGCCATGATAGACCAGCAGGGTTGCATTTTGTGTTTCACAAAACAAAAAAATAAAGTGAATAAATAGATAACATTAAATAAATACAAGTAGTTTAACATAAAATGGCAATAAATTACAATTTTGTGCATTCACAAATGTTTTATAATTTATATAACAAGAATTATTGTACCACAAACTATTCATTGAAATGAAGTGCATTTTCTATGTTCATAAAAACTATTGATAGGACTAACTGGAATTGACCATTACTATCATCATTCAGTTCAAAGAAAAAAGGCTGTATTTGCTGCACTCAGACACCAGTTGTTCCATTAAAAATATAGTACAGGCTGTACTGTTGATTTTCAGAAGAGAAAAACTCCCCCGTGATTTGTGACTTAATCTTCATTTGAAGAGTTGTTCCGCTGATTTGAGACATAGAGCCGTGTTGACATCTTGCTGCAGTAAGTAACAACAATAAGTACATGAACCATTGCTCAAGAAGACCTCAGAGTTCAGTGATTCTCCATTTGCTTCTCCTCAATAGGGATGGCTGCACCGCTCACAAGCACGCTCTCCTTATCCTGCCCCAGAGCAACCTTTCTGAATGAAGCCTTAGTGTCTTCCCTAGAACACAACGTTGGCGTTTCATCGGCTTGGTTTTTGATATTTCCTCAACGGTTTTCTTCACCTCATGTAGGCAGGTCAGACCCACTACTTCCCATCTTTCTTTCTTCTTTCTTCTCCAAATTGTTGCTGAACTAAAGCTTGAATTACAGTATACATTGAGACAGTCAATGAGACACCTCCAAAACAGGACAGACATGAAAACGACAAAGATAACACATAACAAACAAATCCCCAGATATAGATTTTTTTTTCATCAATTCAAACTGAAGGATTTGGTTCCATTCCACTTCCTCCTTCCGATCCCAGCAGCAGCAGGTTTGGATTTTGGTCCTAGTTAAGTTTTTCTTCTTTACAGAATGCTCCCTGGGTTTAATTTAAGTTGTCGTTTATAAAACCTGAATGCCCTTTTTGTATTTGTATTCTCGGTAAATATACTGTGGTCTCTTGACTCCATCTCTCCTTTTACATGTTTTCACTTTTTATTTTTTCAAGGTTTTCACACCTTGATGCTCTTCACAGCCTTGTTGATGCTCTCCAGCAGAGCCTTGTTCTCCGGGTTCTGGAAGCACTCCTTGTTGGTGTACATGTCAGTCAGGGTGCTCAAGTAGCTGTTGAAATTCTGCTCAGTGATTGGCTCCTGCTGTGATGCGAAAAACAAGGAATTTCAGTTTGTCTGTACAGTATACAGTTTCTGTTTACTGTGTTTCTGTTTGTGTTAGTGTGTGTATTAGTTTGTGTTAGTGTGTGTAGTAGTTTGTGTTAGTGTGTGTATTAGTTTGTGTTAGTGTGTGTATTAGTTTGTGTTAGTGTGTGTAGTAGTTTGTGTTAGTGTGTGTAGTAGTTTGTGTTAGTGTGTGTAGTAGTTTGTGTTAGTGTGTGTAGTAGTTTGTGTTAGTGTGTGTAGTAGTTTGTGTTAGTGTGTGTATTAGTTTGTGTCTGCATGTTCAAGCCTCGGCCACAGCTGTTTCTGTACTGTATGTAAATGTATTTAACTCACCATGTGTGGGAGACGTATGTTGGCCAGGCTGCGGATCAGGGCGTGGCTGAGGCCAGATAGCTCCACGAAGAGAGCCTCATTCTGCTCCTCAATCAGCTTGTTCTCATCCTCAATGTTCTTCAGGTTCTTCTCCATGGATGAGATCTGCACCACAGCCCAACAGTTATTTACACATTCTGTATACACATTTACTTGAGCTCAGTCATTTTGCAATAAACCACAATCTTAAACTGTTAGATATTGGCTCAATAATGCGACACGTACGCAAACACACACACACACACTGTCATGTGCCTTTCACTGAGGACTGGCTTCCGTCTGGCCACTCTACCATAAAGGCCTGAATGGTGAAGTGCTGAAGAGATGGTTGTCCTTCTGGAAGGTTCTCCCATCTCCACAGAGGAACTCTAGAGCTCTGTCAGAGTGACCATCGGGTTCTTGGACACCTCCCTTCACCCCCGATTGCTCAGTTTGGCCAGGCGGCCAGCTAAGTCTTGGTGGTTCTAAACACACACACACACACACACACACACACACACACACACACACACACACACACACACACACACACACACACACACACACACACACACACACACACACACACACACACACACACCTGTGTCTGCAGGTTCACCATGTCTGTCTCCATCTCGTTGTTGGTCTCGTTGAGCTCATTGATCTCCTTGTTGAGTTGCTTCATGTCCTCGTCATTATCCAGAACTACAGGATGGAAAGGGAGAGACACATGATGTCATCATTTGGGGCGGCAGGGTAGCCTAGTGGTTAGAGCGTTGGACTAGTAACCGGAAGGTTGCAAGTTCAAACCCCTGAGCTGACAAAGTACAAATCTTGTTGTTCTGCCCCTGAACAGGCAGTTAACCCACTGTTCCTAGGCTGTCATTGAAAATAAGAATTTGTTCTTAACTGACTTGCCTAGTTAAATAAAGGTAAAATAAATAAATAAGGGAAAACTGGGACAACATCATAGTTTGAAAAACGAAACGATGCAATGCTCTCTCGCCATTAAAAAACTCATTATTTTATTAAACCAACTATTAAAAGCTTGGAAAGAAAAAGAAAAGACACAGAGGTAGTGAAAAAACATTCTAGTTTGAAATACTGTATTGACTAGACATTGACTGCCATATAAATGTGTTCCCTATTCCGTTGTTCTCTTACCGCCACTGGCCCTGAACTTGGTGCTCAGGTACTCCTCTCCAGGGAACTTGGCTTTCTTCTTGGCAAAGGAGGCTCTGGGACAGCCAGAGAGACTACAAAACAGGAGGAATAAAAATGGTCAATTTCATCATGTTGAGGATTTGAAACCATGAATGAAACACAAAATGATACAGTTAGATTGATGATGCAACCAGGGGTAATAATCTGCCCTGTGTTCTGTGTTGTCATTGGTCTTTACCTGCGGTGTGTGAGGAAGCTGGCCTGTGATTGGCCTTTACCTGCGATATGTGAGGAAGCTGGCCTGTGTTCTGTGTTGTGATTGGTCCTTACCTGCGGTGTGTGAGAAAGCTGCCGTTGGCGTGTCCTGATCCATCGCAGTCGGGGGTGGGGCAGGTGGGGGCCTCCGTCTTGAAGGCCTTCCAGGAAAAGGGGTTACCGTTGAGCATCCCTTCCTTCTGCCTGCGGGCAGCCAGCGGGCACCCATAGGCACTGCGATGCGTGGCGTACTTCCCACTGATGTGACCTAGGCTGTCACAGCCAGGCACAGGGCATCTGTAGGGAAGAGAGAGAGTGACAGAGAGAGAGAGGGGTAACATTAGTATATCTATAGATATGTGACTTGTAGAGAGAGATGAGATGTAAAGCACAAAGTGTATGGTAAATATAGTTATAACATAATTTCATATAAAAAATGAATGTGTAAGACTGCCATTACGTGAGTCGCATTAGCTGGCATCATTTCACTATGTAACACTATTTCACTATGTAACACTATGTAACACTATGTAACACTATGTAACACTATTTCACTATGTAACACTATGTAACACTATTTCACTATGTAACACTATGTAACACTATTTCACTATGTAACACTATTTCACTATGTAACACTATTTCACCATGTAACACTATTTCACTATGTAACACTATGTAACACTATTTCACCATGTAACACTATTTCACTATGTAACACTATGTAACACTATTTCACTATGTAACACTATGTAACACTATGTAACACTATTTCACTATGTAACACTATGTAACACTATGTAACACTACGTAACACTATGTAACACTATGTAACACTATGTAACACTATTTCACTATGTAACATTATTTCACTATGTAACACTATTTCACTATGTAACACTATGTAACACTATTTCACTATGTAACACTATGTAACACTATTTCACTATGTAACATTATTTCACTATGTAACACTATGTAACACTATTTCACTATGTAACACTATTTCACTATGTAACACTATGTAACACTATTTCACTATGTAACACTATGTAACACTATTTCACTATGTAACACTATTTCACTATGTAACACTATTTCACTATGTAACACTATGTAACACTATGTAACACTATGTAACACTATGTAACACTATTTCACTATGTAACACTATGTAACACTATTTCACTATGTAACACTATGTAACACTATGTAACACTATTTCACTATGTAACACTATGTAACACTATTTCACTATGTAACACTATGTAACACTATTTCACTATGTAACACTATTTCACTATGTAACACTATTTCACTATGTAACACTATTTCACTATGTAACACTATTTCACTATGGTAACACTATGTAACACTATTTCACTATGTAACACTATTTCACTATGTAACACTATGTAACACTATTTCACTATGTAACACTATGTAACACTATTTCACTATGTAACACTATGTAACACTATTTCACTATGTAACACTATTTCACTATGTAACACTATTTCACTATGTAACACTATGTAACACTATTTCACTATGTAACACTATTTCACTATGTAACACTATGTAACACTATGTAACACTATTTCACTATGTAACACTATGTAACACTATTTCACTATGTAACACTATGTAACACTATGTAACACTATGTAACACTATTTCACTATGTAACACTATTTCACTATGTAACACTATGTAACACTATTTCACTATGTAACATTATTTCACTATGTAACACTATTTCACTATGTAACACTATTTCACTATGTAACACTATTTCACTGTGAGGCCAAAAACCTGCCCGACTAAAAACAATGTGTTACTTCATCGCCGTAGGTTTAATATTATTGGTACCCCGCTATAGGTACTGTACCTGTTGCCTGGCATCATGTTGTGGTAGCATAACCAAGCAAGCACATTCAACAAACACAGACACCAAGGTCTTTTATTAGCTGTCGTCAGTTGAAAAGAGACAATTTCAGAGAAATATTAATGTAATATTTTTTGAGACATGATCTACACTGCAATACTCTACGATGAACTACAATACTATGAGTCAGCACAGGCAAGCGCAGTGCGTCTCAGGCTGGTCTGGGTGTGGTACTGCTGTGATGATGTCATCTCTAGGAGACAGACTGGGGACAGGTCATCCTGCCTCTGCACGGAGGTCAGGGTGACTGCCTTTACTATTTTGGATGTGACTTTTACCGTATATCTTAATTGGAAGAAAAAAGGGCCGTGGCTTTCTTTAGTGGTACGAACTTTAAGAGCTCGGAGTCCTCCTTGTCGTCCTTGGTGGGAGATGTTTTTAATCCACCTTTCTTGGCACGGGGACACCCAGACAAACTGAAAACACAAAGTATGAAGCCGATAAAAAAAGGGTGGAAAAACACCTTGAACAATCGTCTTTTATTGGTGGAGACGATACTGTTTGACAAAAGGGATGGAACATTATATGGAAAGCATCTTATTTTTTTATTCTAATGCCCGAAAGAAAGTGAAACATTTTAAATTAAAATAAAAGAAACCAAAAAAATAAAAAATAAACGATATTTTAAATAGTAAATCCAACAAAGTAGTAAAACCAAACTAAAAGGATAAGCATATCAAAAATAGATAAAACTAGATTTTTCACAATTGCGGATGAGTGTATGAGTGTATGAGTCCTGCCTGAAACTACCATGATCTCTTTCTAAGCTTCACTGGCCTTGTGTGTCTGTGTGTGTGAGAAGGAGGAGCGAGGGAGAGGGAGAGAGAAGGTCGTTTTGCGACTGTCTCCCATACAAGATGGAAAGTAGGTAGGGATGGTGAACGTAGGTTGGTAGTCCACTGATGAGCTCTGTACCTTCTGTGGGAGGCGTAGTTTCCAGTGTTATGTCCTGAACCATCACATCCTGGAGTGGGGCACCTGGGAAAATCAAGGGGAATGGGTTAAATGTAAGCACGCCGACAAAATAGAACCATCACATTTGCACCATAGCAACTGATGGGTGTGAGGGTGTAGGAGTTCTGGTTTGTCAGCGGAAATGGGTGCGGGAGAATAACAAGGGCAGATGCAGTAACAGTGATGCTAGCAGTCCCAGTAAAAACAGCAGAAATAGAAGTAAATAGAATTGATCATTGTAGCATACAGTAGTGACAGAACCAAGGAGAAAGCCCAGTGGAAGACAGACATACTTGAGTTCAGCAGAGTGGGTCGCCATGAGGGACCGAAGACTCTTATCAGCAAGAGGACACCCAGACAGACTGAAGGGAGAGAGAGGAGATAGAAAGAGAAGAGAGAGAGAAAGAGAAGAGAGAGGGAGAGAGAAAGATAAGAGAGAGAGTAAGAGAAGAGATAGAGAAAGAGAAGAGAGGGAGAGAGGAAGAGAGAGAGAGAAAGAGAAGAGAGAGGGAAAGAGAGAGAAGAGGGAGAGAGGAAGAGAGAGCGAGAGAGAGAAAGAGAGAGAAGAGAAGGAGAGAGGAAGAGAGAGAGAGAGAGAGAAGAGAAGAGAGAGAGAAAGAGAAGAGAGAAAGAAGAGAAGAGAGAAAGAGAGAGAAATAGAGAGGATAGATAAAGAAAAGAGAGAGAAAGAGAAGAGAGAGAGAGAGAAAGAGAAAGTGAGGGAGGAAAATAATCAAAGACGAAATATAGTTCAAAGTTATTGAGAAAGTCTTTGGAAATAGAAAACAGCCAGCAAGGAAAACATTCTATTTTTAAATCTAAATTGTTATTTAAGTTAGCTGCTATGTTTCTTGTATACAGTGTGACTACATCATTGGCTCAGGGCTTGTGCTATATAGAGGGGCATACCATACCTGCGATGGGATGCATAGTTTCCGGTGATGTGGCCACTGCCGTCACAGCCAGGAGTGGGGCACCTGGAGACAACAATAGCGAGGATAGGAAAGGAAAGGAGAGGAGAGGAGAGGAGAGGAGAGGGGAGGGGAGGGGAGAGGAGGGGAGGGGAGGGGAGGGGAGAGGAGAGGAGAGGAGGGAGGGGAGAGGAGAGGAGAGGAGAGGAGAGGAGAGGAGAGGAGAGGAGAGGAGAGGAGAGGAGAGGAGAGGAGAGGAGAGGAGAGGAGAGGAGAGGAGAGGAGAGGAGAGGAGAGGAGAGGAGAGGAGAGGAGAGGAGAGGAGAGGACGGTATCAGTATCTCAGGGGAAAGGGGATCAGAAAATCAGAGAGAGAGTGTCGTGGTGGACTTAAAGGATGCTTTGTACAGCCGTTCCTCCAGGGAGAATAGACAGACCATTGACTTACAGGAGCACATCTTTCTTGCAATCCTTTGGCTGTTGGAACTGGACCTTGAAGTTTGGAGTGGTGACCTCTCCAGGGTACTTCCTCTCCTCGGGGTAGTCCTGCATCAGGTCCATGTCCTCAGGGTCGGACGAGGCAAACGACTGCGCTGTGTGGTGCTCCATCTGTGCAATCAAATGGAATCAAGAAGAGTGGAAAACACAAGCGAATCCTTTAATACATTTTAAATGGTTGGTTACGCATGAGTGTACACATGGCAACGAGCCTCCATGATCATAATGAGGAGATGAGACAAGGACAGATGAAGGAGAAGAAGAAGTTAGAGGACAGACCTCCTCTGTGTCCTCCTCCCGCTGGCGGTTAGGTTTGGTGTAGTCCAGAGGCTCCTCCCAGTGTTCCTGTTTGTAGGCGTGGCCTGTGTGGGGCGAGGTCATGCCACTGCTGCCTCCGTGGTGCAGGGAGGAAGAGGAGGAGGAGGGGTCTGGGGAACATACCCCAGGGCTGGTGCCCTCTCGTTTGACGGGCTTCTTCATGCTCAGGTCAAGAGTCCCATTCTCGTCCACCTCGATGTCCATGCTCTACAGAGGGCAATTATGGTAATGCTCACAATAACATTACATTGTCTCATGTGATACACACCTCAATGTATCACGACAAGTCTATCCCCAGCGCCTGTTATCTTAATGCCCCACCTGTCTCTCTTTGAATGGACATACATTGCCAACAGAGCTGGTCAGGCTCCGTTTGTATTGTCAGATCTATAAGACCGGGGAAACAGAACCTCTCTTTAGTATTCATCTGAAATGGTATTCATTTTGGCTGTAGAGGAGCCAGAGAAATCAAAGAGTTACGCGCCGCGGGCACGTTGGCTGTGGGGAGCAAGAAAAAAATGGTCACTGGTCCCAGAACGGTCCCTGGCTGACGAGCACTACTACTGAGCTACTATGGCCATTAATCTTCCCTTTCTATCGCCCAACACCATGTCAGGAAATCAAAAAAGTATGAAACAGTCACTCTCCCCGCAAAGGCAAAAAGCATTTAAAAAAAACACAGTATGGGTGAGAGTGCTGCTCCAATTACATCTCCTGTGCACAGATAGACAGAGGGAGGAAGGGAGGGAGGGACAGAGAGATTTGGCCGGCAGATAATGAAAAAAGACTACCTGGTGGAGGGTAATCCGAGGGAACTGGCAGCCAGCCAAATTCAATAACAACATGAAAAGGATGAAGGGATAGGGGGGAAAAAAATATAAAGATAGGTGATGCAACAATACCTCAACACCATCCTCTTCCTGTTAATGAACACCACCTGATGTTACATTCTATTTGCTTGGCAGTTGGGGAGCTCTAGGAGTCTAGGGGGTAACTTGGCAGTTGGTGAGCTCTAGGAGTCTAGGGGGTAACTTGGCAGTAGGTGAGCTCTAGGAGTCTAGAGGGGACCTTGGCAGTAGGTGAGCTCTAGGAGTCTAGGGGGTAACTTGGCAGTAGGTGAGTTATAGGAGTCTAGGGGGTAACTTGGCAGTAGGTGAGCTCTAGGAGTCTAGGGGGTAACTTGGCAGTAGGTGGTGTTATAGGAGTCTAGGGGGTAACTTGGCAGTAGGTGAGCTCTAGGAGTCTAGGGGGTAACTTGGCAGTAGGGGAGCCCTAGGAGTCTAGGGGGTAACTTGGCAGTTGGGGAGCCCTAGGAGTCTAGGGGTAACTTGGCAGTAGGTGAGCCCTAGGAGTCTAGGGGGTAACTTGGCAGTAGGGGAGCTCTAGGAGTCTAGGGGGAAACTTGGCAGTAGGGGAGCCCTAGGAGTCTAGGGGGTAACTTGGCAGTAGGGGAGCCCTAGGAGTCTAGGGGGTAACTTGGAAGTTGCTGAGCTCTAGGAGTCTAGGGGGTAGCTTGGCAGTAGGTGAGCTCTAGGAGTCTAGGGGGTAACTTGGCAGTAGGTGAGCTCTAGGAGACTAGGGGGTAACTTGGCAGTAGGTGAGCTCTAGGTGTCTAGGTGGTAACTTGGCAGTAGGTGAGCCCTAGGAGTCTAGGGGGTAACTTGGCAGTAGGTGAGCTCTAGGTGTCTAGGTGGTAACTTGGCAGTAGGTGAGCCCTAGGAGTCTAGGGGGTAACTTGGCAGTAGGTGAGCTCTAGGAGTCTAGGTGGTAACTTGGCAGTAGGTGAGCTCTAGGAGTCTAGGGGGTAACTTGGCAGTAGGTGAGCTCTAGGAGTCTAGGGGGTAACTTGGCAGTTGGGGAGCCCTAGGATGCTAGGGGGCAACTTGGCAGTAGGTGAGCCCTAGGAGTCTAAGGGGTAACTTGGCAGTAGGTGAGCTCTAGGAGTCTAGGTGGTAACTTGGCAGTAGGTGAGCCCTAGGAGTCTAGGGGGTAACTTGGCAGTAGGTGAGCTCTAGGAGTCTAGGTGGTAACTTGGCAGTAGGTGAGCTCTAGGAGTCTAGGGGGTAACTTGGCAGTAGGTGAGCTCTAGGAGTTTAGGGAGTAACTTGGAAGTTGCTGAGCTCTAGGAGTCTAGGGGGTAACTTGGCAGTAGGTGAGCTCTAGGAATCTAGGGGGTAACTTGGCAGTAGGTGAGCTCTAGGAGTTTAGGGAGTAACTTGGAAGTTGCTGAGCTCTAGGAGTCTAGGGGGTAACTTGGAAGTTGCTGAGCTCTAGGAGTCTAGGGGGTAACTTGGAAGTTGCTGAGCTCTAGTAATCTAGAAAGTAACTTGGCAGTGGGTGAGCTCTTGGAGTCTAGGGGGCAACTTGGCATTTGGTGAGCTCTAGGAATCTAGGGGGTAACTTGGCAGTAGGTGAGTTATAGGAGTCTAGGGGGTAACTTGGCATTTAGTGAGCTCTAGGAATCTAGGTGGTAACTTGGCAGTGGGTGAGCTCTTGGAGTCTAGGAGTAACTTGGCAGTAAGTGAGCCCTAGGAGTCTAGGGGGTAACTTGGCAGTGAGTGATCTCTAGGAGTCTAGGGGTAACTTGGCAGTAGGTGAGCTCTAGGAGTCTCGGTGGTAACTTGGCAGTGGGTGAGCTCTAGGAGTCTAGGGGGTAACTTGGCAGTAGGTGAGCTCTAGGAGTCTAGGGGGTAACTTGTGGACACAATCAGGACAAAGAATATATGTTAGCAGCAGGTATAAGCAGGGCTAAAGATAGGGGGCTTGCCTACCTTGCTAGCCAGGTCCTGGTGCTTGGTGCTCAGGTTCTCAGGCCTCTCCCAGCAGCGTGTGGACAGGTTTAGGATAGCGGTGGCAGCCATGTGTGCTGCCTGGGCTTCATGGGAGTAGTCGTAGGCAGAAGAGGAGGCAGTCTTTCCATAACCTCCATGCAGGCTGAGGCTGGGAGAAGAAGACTTGGGGGACGAGAGTTTAGCTGAGGGAGCAAAAAAAAGATAAACTGAGATTTTAGCTATATAATCGTGTCCTGTTGTGTGTCTGTATTTGTGTCTGTATGTCTGGGGGGGGGGGGGGGGGGTTGTCTGTGTGGGCTAAAGATATATACGGCTATAGGACAACGTTTCCTTACATTTGAAGGCTTTGGGTGAGGCTTCGCTGGTCGGTATCTTTGGAGCAAGCATGCGTTTCCCAAACACCTGACAGTCGAAGCTTGCATAATCAAAGGAGACCTTGGAGTACTTCTCCAGCTCCTTGGCCAGGTTGGCACGAGGTGTGGCAGGCACCATATTGGGCCTGTACTGCCCATAGTGAGGTACTTCCAGCTGCTTCACAAAACACATGGGCCTGAAGGGGAGAGAGGGAGAGAGAGAGGGGGGAAGAGGGAGAGAGAGAGACAAAAAGAGAGAACCAAAGAGAGAGAGAGAGACAAAGAGAGAGAGAGAGACAACGAGAGAGACAAAGAGAGACAAATATTGTTTACTTCACTTTTGTATATTATCTACCTCACTTGCTTTGGCAATGTTAACACATGTTTCCCATGCCAATAAAGCCCCTTGAATTGAATTGAGAGAGACAAAGAGAGAGAGCGAGAGACAAAGAGAGAGAGAGAGAGAGAGAGAAAGAGAGAGAGAGAGAGAGAGAGAGAGAGCGAAAAGAATAGAGTGAGAGAGAGACAGTGGGTGAGAGAGAATTGAATTGAATTGAGAGAGAGAGAACGGGGGTGTGTGTGTGTGAGAGGAACAGTCTGCTTGGGAGGAGAGAGGCAGGATTAAAAGCTCTCTTATCAGCAGAGGGCACATTTGCATATTGTAGAGCATGGAATTGATTAGCTTTAAACCCTCTCGTTTTCCTGGAGTGCCAGGGCTTTTGTCAGACCTGTTGGGGTTAAATCCACTGACACACGCAAATGGTCCTGGGAGGGGATAGTGTAGTCCAGTGATTTCCCTCTACTTATCACAGAGTATAGTACCCCATCCCTCACCGCTCCTACCATGTACAATCCCATATCCCTGGTCACAGACAGTAGCCTGGAATGGCTCAAACAACATGCTCTCTCGCATGGCTCAAAGACTGTCTGGGAGGAAATGGCTTCTGTCATGTTCACAGACACATAGACAGACAGTGTTGAACTGAGCTGTGTGCTTTCTGCCATTGAGCACTGGGATAACCTTTCTCTTTATTCAACGTGGATAGCATTATAACAATGATATCATGTCGAGTATTTAGCCAGCTCGGGTGTGTTTTCTACACACAGAAAAGGCCAGCTCATTTGAATGACAATGAAGAAAAAACAAGGCTAGCTTTATTATGTTTAAATACTTGGGCACTTTGTCGGACCACAGACGAGGTTCCTCAAGGAAAGCAATTATTTTCCCTTATCCTCACAATACCCTCTAACTCGCATAATTAGCTTATCGGGTGGCATTATTAATTAAAATACCAAGAAATGAGGATGTACTTAGCATAATACCTCTGTCTAGTCGTTAAATGTAATTATCATTCTTTTGAGCGTGATGAGGGTGAATAGAGAGAACAGGATGTTGAGGTGACATGACAAAAACATCATTGCACTAGTGCTGATTAAAACTGGGATGTCCTGATTGACACATCATACAAGGGCTCCGCCTGCCGAGCAGTTGACAACAACACGAGTGGTGCTACTCAGTCACTGCAAGGTCACAGTGTCACGCCCTGACCTTAGAGAGCCTTTTTATTCTCTATTTAGTTAGGTCAGGGTGTGACTTTGGTGGGCAAATCTATGTGTTCTATTTCTTTGTCGGCCGGGTATGGTTCCCAATCAGAGGCTGCTGGTGGTTGGCAGTGGAGAGGGATGAAAGAGTTTGGAGGGGTTGGAGTCTGGAGCAAGACAGTCGCTTTGAGGAGCGTGTGACCCTTCAGGCACCATGCTTTGCGGTTACACTGTACTGTGTCTCCGGTACGCATCCACAGTCCAGTACGTCCTGTGCCAGCACCCCGCAGTTGCCGGGCTAGGGTGATCATCCAGCCAGGACGGGTTGTGTCAGCTCTGCCCTCCAGACTTCCTGTGCATCTCCATGGCCCAGTATATCCTGTGCCAGCTCCACGCACCCAGTCTCCTGTGCGTCTGCCCAGCCCGGTAAGCCCTATGCCAGCTTTACGCACCAGGCCTCCAGTGCGTCTCTCCAGCCCGGTGCGTTCTGTGCCAGCTCTACGCACCCAGCCTCCAGTGGTGATATATGGCCTGACGTCTCCAGTGATGATCCATGGCCCTAAGCCTCCAGTGATGATCCATGGCCCTAAGCCTCCAGTGATGATCCATGGCCCTAAGCCTCCAGTGATGATCCATGGCCCTAAGCCTCCAGTGATGATCCATGGCCCTAAGCCTCCAGTGATGATCCATGGCCCTAAGCCTCCAGTGATGATCCATGGCCCTAAGCCTCCAGTGATGATCCATGGCCCTAAGCCTCCAGTGATGATCCATGGCCCTAAGCCTCCAGTGATGATCCATGGCCCTAAGCCTCCAGTGATGATCCATGGCCCTAAGCCTCCAGTGATGATCCATGGCCCTAAGCCTCCAGTGATGATCCATGGCACGAAGCCTCCAGTGATGATCCATGGCACGAAGCCTCCAGTGGTGATCCATGGCCCGGAGCCTCCAGTGAAGATCTATGGCACGAAGTCTCCAGTGATGATCTATGGCACGAAGTCTCCAGTGATGATCTATGGCACGAAGTCTCCAGCGACGATCTGCGGCGACCTTAGAGAGCCTTTTTATTCTCTATTTGGTTAGGTCAGGGTGTGACTTGGGTGGGCAAATTTATGTGTTCTATTTCTTTGTT